>NC_084761.1:92317470-92524970 GCF_028858725.1 Colius striatus
AATTTCTTTGCTGAAGCTAAATGCTAAAAGTTCAACTTGGCATCTGACTGGACATATTTCTGTGTACAGGAGTCCATCTGAGTTACTCATATCAATTTGGGTTTTTTTATTTTCCTTGTCTTTTCATCTTAACAATAACAAAGACAAATTCCCACCTCTCTGACCAAACCCCCAGTCTGGGTATTGAATGCTTTCAGCCACAGTGTCCCACAGTACAGAGTCTGTTTTTCTGCTGGGGCAAACCCTGCATCTGGAAACACACATGCACATTTTTCATTCTCATCATTTGGCTCATCCTGTTGCTGTGACTGGAACTAAACAAAGGGAATAAATAAAAAATGTATTTTGGAGGGATCAGGCTACATTGAGCACTGATGACAACGATTCAGTGCCTTTCCTTTCCAACATTTCCTCTGCCACAGCCTTTAATAGGTACCAGAGAAAGACATGTTCTGTTTTTTATCATCTCTGTGTGTTACCATCTGCCGTGGACAGCTTTCAACGGTTACTTTTTTGAAGTTTATTGCAGAGTCTGAGATTAGCTTCCTTTTTTCAGCTGCTTGGACAGCCCTGTTTCATAGCTTCTGTTCATCCAAATCTGTTCATGAAGCTGCTAAACTCATGATTGTGCCTCTGGAATTTACCCACATGACAAATTTCTCAGTTCTCCATTTCATACAAAATCACAGAAACACAGAATCTTAAGGGTTGGAAGGAGCCTCGAAAACCCATCGAGTCCAACCCCCTTGCCAGAGCAGGACCACCTAGAGTAGGTCACACATCCATCTCAGCCATTTGTTATGCTTTGTATTGACTTTTAAATATAACATTCATTTGTTACTCTACCTAAGAACCCTCTTATACTTTGAGCACTAGCCAATGTTAATGTTTTGGGAGCAACTTTACCTTTGGGCATGTGTTTAATTTTCTAAAAGCTTTCAAAATGGTAGGAAGAAAAAGGAGAGACATAACTAACCAAACAAGCCACATTTCCAATTGTGTAGAGAAAGGTAATTATGTCAATACCATGACTGTTTAGTTTTCACCCCTTTTGAATTATTGCATCATTTGTACTTCTATACTCAAACTGTGCATCTCACATGGTCATCAACCTTAACCATACCACATCCTTGCTGTTACCTTTGCTCTACTTAAAAACACCAATCAATGGAAATTAACACTTCTCTGAGTAGTGATATTGCCCTGAACTGGACTACTCATGGAAGTACAGCCACTCAAGCATATCAGTGTCTGCAGGACAGGCTTTAACTAGTCAGAAACGTGCACTATGTAGCACTGTTTAACCTCTGCAGATACACATTTTCTGCTGCTTACAGTCAAAATTTGCCTTTCTGTTTTTCCAGTTTGAGCATTTCTTTTCAGATACAGTAAGGTACTAAGAGAAGACTGTTGCTGTCAATTAAACTTTAGCAACTTTTGCTGTCTTCTGTTTAAAGAGGATGCAGAATTATTCTACTTCAAGAAATATGGATTCTCTTCAGCCTTTCATGACTTGGCAACAGCCAAGACAGAAAATAATAGAAAACAAAATAATTTAGCATACAGTTAGACACCTCTTATAAACATCCCTATATGTTATCACAGGAGGATTTTTTTCCCTAGATGTATTGAAAAGCATATAAATAGATAATCTGGGGGCTTATTTTGTGCTCAAGAACATGAGGATAGGATTAGAATAGACAATATTTGATACCTAAAGCTGTATTTGGCCCTATTAGCAACAGATGAAACAAGATTAAAAATCCAAGGCATACAGTTCTTGATGTGGGAGTTCTTCTAGCAATATTTTTAATTACCATCATTCTGCACTAACTGTGTTTATAAAAAGCTGCCTTTCATATTTTTAATACTTTGCACCACAAGCAGCTCAAAAGTAAAGAAACACCCATATTTCTCTCCTCTTTTTTCTCGTTCTTTCTTTAAAATAAAATCAGTAAAGGTCTATTATCCACCAAGTTGCTCATTCACTGCACATTTCCATACTTTCCCATTCATTTTTATTAAAATCAGGCAGCAGTCCGAGAGACCCATGTTCCCATGAAACGGGGCAGACATCCTTTAACCTGCATGTATCATTTTGTGAGGGTGATATGATCTCTCTGTTCACTACAAGACCACATTTTTGTTAAGAGCTAAAAAAGACACGGGCTCATTTTCCCTTGAAGCTGCTGCCTCGAAACCAGTAGCAAACCAAAGCCATTGCCGCTGCAAACCAAAGGTCACGTTGAGAAAAATGAAACCATATGTGAATAGAATAGGACTCCAAAGCCTCACGACAAATTCATTTTGAGGCTCGTGCTATCTCTTTGAGGGTGTGTGTGTGTATGAGCAGTCTCAAGAGCAGCGTTAACAAATATCTCTGAATTCTCATGTTAGTGCTGCTGCAGCATTTTAAACGTCAACAGCCCGATATACAATATAGAATATGAATTTCTATTAGTGAGAGACTGTGTCCTCTTTTACACTGTAAAAGTTAGTTATCTGCTTCCCACCTCAAATTAGGACTGGCTGTCTATAGATAGCAGCATGTAAAACAGCAATATATATTCATCCATCAGATTCATTGCAGGACATTTCTTAGTTACTCTCAAACGTGGGAAAAAAGAAAGAATGTCCTTTACAGGGAATGCTCAAAGTGCTCTGTCATCATTAATAACCCTGTGTACATTTAAGATAATAACTACTTACATTATGATTAGGACACAGAGTTATAAGAGAGAAATGCCTGTCTGTGTGTACCACAATCAGGAAAGTTCAACTTCACTAATTGGAGAAAGGGAAGAATAAATCTCTCCCTCAAAAAAAAAACCCCAAAACCAAAAAAACGCCTTTTTGCTTTTTTTCATTACTTTTTATTTTAAAAAAATAATGTAGCCTTTCTCAGTGAAAGAGAAAAACTGGAGTTGCCTGCTTTAAGCTTGAGAGAAAACAATATTTACTGTCATAGCGCTGGGATTCTGTAAGCAGTGAACAATGAACGCTTTACTCACACGGCTGACCTGCTGTTTGCAGACGCTCTCCTATTCAATTCAACCGGAATAGGAACGCAATTAACTCATCAATTGCTCATCATCGAGAACACAGAGATGAAATAACAGTATTTGGGGTTTTCTAAGACAAAAAGTTGGAGGTAGAGATTCATTTATGTTGATATTAATATTTTTTTTCAACAGTAAAGCTATAGGTAAAATATATCTTAGCCTAGTTTTTCTTATGGCTGCAGCCTCACTTTCTTCACAAAAGCAGCATCCTGCTCTCTGTCTTTTGCAGAGTGCTTGTGCTCTGTGTGTAGGTACAGAGGGCTGCTTAGCACTGCATCTGCTTTTCAGAGCTGGCGAATGTTTCCTGATGTCTCTGTCTCCAACGGCAGAAACTGATCACAAGCTGAAAGCTGTGTCCTTTTAGGTCTCTACATTGGGAGAGAAATGGAAATAAAAATCATGCATTTTATAAAATGCATGCTGATAACTTCAGAGGCCTTCAGTAGACAGAGACATTTAAAACCTGATAGATTTATGTGTCAGTAGGATGATTCAGTCAGACCTACCACACAGAAACTTCACCCCATAAACTCCACGTCAAATTCATAATTTCCTTAAAATATCATGACTTGATTCCACGCTTACAAGTGACAGAGAAGTCATTTTGTCTGTGTAAGTGGTTCTCCTGGGTAATTGCCCTCACTGGAGCATTGCACTTTTCTAATCAGAATGCATCCAGTGCTCCTCCCCAGCCACCAGCTCTTGGTGTACCTTTCATCTGAAATCTCCCCTAACTGAGAGAAACTGAGAAGCAGACACATATGACTGCCTGTTACTATAAGATGCTTTTCTCATAACCTTTTTTTTGTAAATTACATAGATAGAAATCCCTAAATATCTTTTATAAATACAGCTTTTACCAGATCTAAGTTATTTTTTTGAACTTCTGTTTTTTCCTGAAAGCTTTCCATTTTTCCACTGTTCTTTTTTTAAAAGTGGCATAAAATATGGCCATTTTCTCAGCAATAAATTTAAATATATACAATAGCCTTGAAATTATCTCTCTTGGATAAAACTTCCTGTTTGAAACTACTTCTTCCAATGTAAAGGACAACCACTTTTTGATCCATCAGTAAAGGCTGCGACCCTGCTTCTACAGGGGGGTTGGACTAGATGATCTCTAAAGGTCCCTTCCAACCCTACCATTCTATGATTCTGTGATGCTGCTGATATTTAACTACACCAGAGTCAAATACAGAATTTTTCATGCTTTTTGTAAGAATTTCCTTCTCTTGAGGTTTCATAATATAACTTTTTTCCCCTTATTTCCTTTTGTTTGTTTGGTTGAGTTTTTTGTTTTATCTTTCCAGAAGAGAAATAGAAAGGAGAGAGGGAGGCAAAGAGATAATGTAAAATGCGAGCTGGGTTTTGTCACTTCATTTCATAGCTCTTTTTCGTGGTTGGTCAGATTGTTTGTACAACAAATGAAAACCCAACAAGAAATCTGACTAAAGGGCTGTTGGGTGAGCATGCCTTCCTGTTCTCTGCCATATTACCTCCACTTAAGTCTCTTTTTTGATTTTTTCCCTCCCACACATGCTTGCCTTTTCTTGGCTCAGAGGGCACTGTTTAAGGGGCCCAGGCAGTGGGGTAGTGCTATGCCACAGTGGTCCCTTCAGTACTTTTGTGACTACTCCAAGCTTTTGCCAGCGGTAGGGGCACACAAGACAAAAAGGTGGTCACTGCACTTGTATTCAATCTAAGTGGGAGAGATGTCGAGTCACGGATTGAAGATGTCCAATTTCACATGCAGCAGTGTTATTTCACAGAACCACAAAACCTTTCTTCTGCTTGTAAACCACTACAAATATGCTCTATGATTTAGATTTCCATTCAAACACATTACTGTGCCTTCTTCAAATACATACAGTACCTCTTCAGCTTTATCTCCCACCAAGGTATTTACTCTAATGGATTTACATAAGCATCCAGATCTTCACATTTTTTTCCTGATATTTCTGCAATGTTTGCTTTTCAAAATCTACATCATAGTCAGCTATGACCAACCAGCACTGCAGCCTTGTTTTACCTCTCAGTCATTCCCAGACTGTACTGACATCTTCATTTCTAGTCCGTAGCCATGACCTTGTCTTTTGTATAATTCCACTGCTACCTCCAGTCCAAAAGTTACCAAGTTCTTTCTCTGTGATACTCTGACCCTCCTCCAGACTATAGCTAGCCCCTAGCTTTGGTTCATCAACAAACATCACCATCAACCCTCTTCCTTCCTTCTTTTCTTCTACCACAGTCACAGGTTAAAATATTTAACACGGTTCTGTCCAGAAGTGATTC
Source organism: Colius striatus (assembly GCF_028858725.1). NCBI lineage: Eukaryota > Metazoa > Chordata > Aves > Coliiformes > Coliidae > Colius > Colius striatus. The sequence continues at coordinate 92,322,825 of NC_084761.1, forward strand.
TTGAGTGAGTGTCTTTCAGCTCAGCACTTCCCATCTCAAAACTTCTGAATTTTATCCCACTTGAGTGAGCTCCTGACCCAGCCCCTAATCCTTCTGCTCATTCTCATCTCCTCCAGTTTAACTGATCATTACTACATATCAAATGCATTACCCAAGTCCAGATAGATGATATCTAATGCATTTCCTTTGACTAGAAAGTCAGCTATCTTATCAAAGGAAGTTACCAGGATAGTATAGTACAATCTGCCTTTGGTAGACAGTAGACAGATGGTGAGAGGCAGGTGGGGAGGGAAAAAAATAGGAAACCCAAAGACAGTGCTGCTCAACCTGTCAGGCAGTGACTGTATCAAGCCAGCACCATACATAATGTCATTTTCCTTCAAGTAGCACAACAGCTGAGGAAGGGTTTGAAGGAGAAGAGTACAATAATTTTGTAGGTAGGGGGAGAACTCATCTCAAATAAAGGGGCTGGAATAAGGAAAAGCAATGAATCTAGTGATCATGTTTACCAGCATGGCTGTTGACAAGTTGAATGATGATGAATGGCAAAGGTGAACAGGAAACAAAAATGGTGTGTTTTTTTTTCTCATAGCAGGAAAGCTAAGCAATCAAATGAAACCAAACAAGCCAATTTTAATTTCACATAATATATAATTAAAGAAGGGGGTTAGTAGAGATCAAAAGCTGAAGCCTGTACAGCTAATATAACTGGATGGAAGAAAAGTCCACCAAGAACTTTCCAACAGAAAGTGTCAATAAGTCCTTTTGTGACAGACTGATGGAGCCTAAGCAGGCAACTTTCTGCAGTAAAGCAATGCTTGGTCTGCTTATTTTCTCCTTCTACTCTTCCCTGGGACTCTTGATCTTAGGGTTTGGGGGTTTTATTTATTTCACAAGAATAAATTTTTCTTCCAATTTTCCTCATGTGTACATGTTTAGAGATCCTTGGGAGATTCCCATGGATGTTAGACCAGTTTACATTTGCAGTTCTTCTTTTCATCCCAGGAGCAGGTCTATGAGCCTCAGGCAGTATAACCTACCAGTGATCTGCAAGTTAGACTCTGCTCCACTCTGAGCAGCTCCTTGAAAACTGTTTGGTCTCAGTATATCTACGTCACGTCATGGAGCAAGCCATGGTGAATTATTTCCACTCTCCCACTGCAATCTTCTCTTACTCTTTGAATCCACATCAATCATTTATGAAAGTATTTTTTCTAACTGTGCCTCGAGGACCAATGAGCCATGGCCACTTTACGAATGAGCACTTGAAATCATATTCCCCAATTAGTTTTATTTTACTCATTAAGGATTAATGTCCAAAAACTCATTGGCTGGTAAAATGCAAATACTTTTACCTTGACAAGAATGCCTAAAAAATTATTTTGAAGAATATTCTATGAAATCCCAAATGATTAGCAGTAGCAGTGTTCACTAAGCCTAAAGACTAGCAAATAATCAAGTTACTATACTAAACCAAACCTTCACTGTGCTTTGATTTCTATTTCTATATAGTGTGGTAATACTAAAGCACTATTCAGTAAAACCCTGAGCAGTTACCATTTACAGTATATCATAGTCAGATGACAGCAGGAATGGTGGGAGTTCATTACAGGGACCATGAATTGTTGGAGGTAATTTAGATTACAATTTAAAGTTTAATTTAAAAATCTATCAACAAATGTGAAAGTGCTCGGGGAACATTTTAAAATGCACTTTAATCTCACCAGCACAAATAGCTTTTCAGAGCCCTAAACATCATCACCTGGAAAAACAGTAAAACTTTACTGCATCTTTAATTAAATTACAAACACAAAGGATAATTAACTTTTTTTTTTATTTTTATTTTATTCATGTCATTGTTTCCCTTCAGAGTCAATATCGTCAAGTTGCAGGAACAGGACGTTATGAAGAAGTTTACTGCCTGCACATTCCCCCCTGGATATTATTGCATCAAGCTGATGAAGTGCAATACACAGTCATGCACACATGCAAGCACACACAGAAACACATACAGAGAATCAAGCAGAGGTACCAGAGACAGCCTAAGATGTTCACCAAAGCATGTCAGGACCAGTTTGAAAAAAAAGAAGAAGAATGAATCAATCAGCCAGCCAGCTGAAAAGGGAAGGCAGACTCCACTGTCCTCAGTGTGTGCTGCAGGGTCCACACAGTTCATACCATAGGACAGCTGAGATATTAGAATTCAGCTTGCTCAAGCTGGGCCCTTGATGAAATGAAGCAATTCTCTCATGTCTTGCATTTACCTTGACTTCCAAGGCCCCATCATCTTCCCATTATTTCTTGGCATTAAGGATTCAGAGGGCATGTATTTTTCTTCTCCATGTTAATCTGTAGGTCTGTACAGCCTAGCAGGGTTCATTTCACAAGCAACTGTAAAATCAGGCCAAATTCTTAGTGAGCCTGGTTACTCCTAGTGTCTCTGAGCTATTGTTTTAATTTTGTTTTCAACTTGAATCTAGCTGGGTTCACATCTGTGCTGGGTCATGACTCTACAAATTGTCCTTGGAAAACCCTGAGCACTTGCTCATCTACATAATCCTAAATTGTGGAGTGTGAGAGAGATATGGAGAGAGAATACAGCCAGGTGCTAGTATTTGCAGAGCTTAAACTCCAAATCATAAACTCTATGAGTTTATCTCATTAGAAATGTGTGTAGAACAAGAACATAGAACCACTCTGACATGATGGAAAGCTGCTGCTTGGAATACTCTGTACAAACTGTGAGCAAGATCTTTGAAATTTTCGATGATATGAAGGAGTCTGAGTTGAGTTCCTGAACAAAATCTGAAATCAAGCAGTTTTGACTACTTCAGCAATGATGCTTAGTTTTCCCTGAAGCCAGCAGGACTACTCACTTGAAGAGAATTAAAATCAAACCTGTTCTCTTTCATGACCATTGGTTTTATTCTAGGATATGCTTATGTGTCTAAAAGTGTAAATTGCAATTTGGTGATGTTTGGGCTAATCTACTGATTTAATACCATCAAAAGAGACTGTCCAATCACTGCCTATTTTCACCAACTGCAGATGCTACTCTGTCCTTCATGATGCCTCCATACACATCTGGCTGTACCTTATGCACATTCAATTTGCCAAGCTGTAGGAAAAAGGTTTTGTTGCATTGTTTTTTCAAAACACTGACAAGGAAGATTAACTCAGAAGATGTTCATACAAGTACCAAAAGGTTAGAATCACCTGGAATGGGAAGAAACAAGACAGAGATTGTCTTCTTTTAGTTGCAGTGAGACCTTACACCATTTCAACTATATCTTTTAAACATCCCCTTTGAGAGATCTCTTTTTGGGCAAAGTTCTGGCCACAGGAGAGTTGGGCCTCTTGTTTGGTATCTCTGGGAAACAGAACTTCTGGGACAGCTTTTTCTTTGTTACATGATTTCATCAAAGGCAGAGTTGGCCTGTCAGTGATTTAAGCCAAACAGCTGCAAAGTGCTTTAAAAACAGAAATCATGGCTCACTACTATAGCCACACAACTTCCTTTTCAAAGGCAGATTGCTCAAGATTTAGGAAAAATAAATGTGGACCTATCTGTAAAATACTGTGTAGACATACCTAAAGACACATCTGACTCCATCATGTTTTTTCCTCTCCTGCGGGGAACAATCAAAAATATTCCAAATTTTGACTAACAGAATAAGTCAAAGGAATAAAAGACAAGAACATATGATCTCAGTTACCACGGAGCTGAGTGACTTTATGAAATCCCTATCATGATCTTTGCTGCCCTCTGTACATAAATGAGTTACATGCTCAAAGTATACATATCAACCGGCATCTTCATAAGAGGCACAAACACTTTCTGAACATGCCAGTCCTACCTCCCACCCCAGCTCTGTCAAGTACCCGAGCAGTAACCTTCAAAATCACCAAGACTGCCTGAGATGATGGAGTCTACTGATTCAGACAGTCTTCACAGCCCTTTGCTTACACACCGAGAGAACAGCGTGGTGCTGAGAGATCTCACAATAAGGTACGCACCATAAAGACTAAGTAACGTGTAAATATGTAAAATGAATATTGAAGGAGAGGGACACAACACAGGGAGATGAGGGGGAGGGAGAAGGGCTGCCATCCTCTGGAATTAAGTGTAGGACCTCATTACGTGAGCAGAAATAAAGAAACGAAGACAGAATAAAAGGAGCCCCACAAAACGATAGATCATTTTAATTAAAATCTACTATCTGCTAAATATATGTACAGCTGTTGGATTTCCTGAGCCAACTGATTCAAATAGGTTTCACAAGGACTTACAGATAAGGAATTAAAACATAAAATCAACAGTTCCTCGATAACTAGCTGGAAACTGATCCCCTTTTGGGAAAGCCTTTATTTAATGTAAGTTAATATGGGAGGGTGGTGTTGATCACAGAAGACAAGCCTCTTAATTCCTTTCAAATAAAATGAGCAGGCATGACACGGTGCTATCACAGAAGAGAAAGAGCTGCCTGTGTGTATTAAACGTTAGTGCTTTGCCTGCTTAATTATTGGTTAATCTAGCAATTTAGCATGCTTCATTTAATTCTAATTAGGAGAATTAATAGGCAGGGAATAAAGATTTAAATAGACTGGCACAAAACAAAACTGAGACTTGAACTGCTCTTGGAAAATTAAGCTCTTTTTTTTTTAAATACAATTCCTACATCCTCACACATCCCTCTCCAATAGTGCTACTCTCTTCAACAGGAGGGCCCAGGTCAAATGGGTGATTTTAAAATGCCCTGGGCCCACTCTTCACTCAGTGTTGATGAGTGGAGTCGTGTGGACTTACACCAAGGTATTTCTTTTTGTTTCTCTCTCTCCCTCTGAATCTAGACTTTGGGGTTTGGCTGCCTCCTCCAAAAAGGACATACTATATGGTAAGAGATTACTGTATTATTTTTACACGTCTCTCACTTTCTGTCTTTTTTTTTAAGGAGCACTGAGGGCAGGAGATAACTTAGTAGTGACACGGTCCTCAGGAGTTACACACCATTCATGTTAAGTGATGCCTTAACTCGTGGAATTGTAAATTGGTTTATTCCTTCCTCAGTCTGATACCTTCTTTATTTTCTCTCTCCTGGCAAAGCTTTGGGGGATGAAGACACGCTCCTTTTCCACTTCACCAGCTGGCTGCCTTCCATTCCTGCCGCCCCCAAATGTTACAGCCTGATTTGCATGGTGTGTTTGTCTTTGCTAATCAAGCCGCGTACTCTGACAAGTCCTACGACATTGGACATGGCTGTTCTTCTAATTAAGGTGCTAATTGAATTAAATGGCTGCGGTAATGAGCAGATGAGCAGCATAAAAAGTAAAGAGTCAGATAGGCCAATTAACAAAAGAGCTGAGCATAATTATAACATTTAAAATACATGCAGCTCTGTACCAATATTGTTAATTGTTACAGGGGAATTTATGATAATTGGCTCAACAACAGGCATGCAGGTTTAACCTGGGATGAAGCCTGTAATTAAAAAAAATGATATTCAACACAAAATACAGAGCAGGGATAATTAACACTTGATTTACATAAAAGATGTTTATAAAGTGAAGCAGAGTGCTACGCAAACACTACACCAAATACGAATTCTCCTGAACTGTGGCATTTAGCAGTATTACAAAGCTCTTGAAAGCACAGGGCAGAATTCAAGCTTATTTCAGACCCAAGCATAGGTCAAGGCTGTCTTTCAGACCAGGGCAACCCTCACTGCATTTTGCTAGCAGAGCTCAAACTAAAACACGAATGGTACCCTGTTCCTATGTACCAGAGCTCTGTCCTAGCTGTATCCAATCTGTGGATGCTGAGGTGCCTGTAAAAGAGCACTTTTAGCAGTTTCATCTGAGTTGATGATGCTGGTGTCACAGATGCCTTGGCATAAAATCTCTTTTGGTTAACACAATCCTGATTCCACCACAGGCTCTACCAGCACACCCAGAGCAGCCACAGCCTGGGTGGACCTTTGCTCTGGCCTCTCACCCAGGGTGACCAAGGGAAAGCCCTGGTAACAGTCCTGGGAGAGATTTGAAGCCTGGGGGTCCATTGGTACCTGGGAGATTATGGTTTTTCCCTGTAGAGCTATGTCCTCCCTTCCCCTCCGTTCTAGTTCTCACCAATGTCATGCACAGCCTTCTTCCTCTCCACTTTCTCAATAAAGCCTGGAGAAGACAACATGGATATAAATTCTCAGATCAAGGAAGGGCCAGGAACTAAATCTCTCATGGCTTGCTTAAACTCTGTAAGTGGTAAACTGGCATGTATGAGGGATATCATCCCTTATCACCGTTTTTTCAAAAAAAGGAATGTAAGTGTTCACTTTCAGTAAAAGGTTTAGGACATGGAGGCAAATGTATGCAAACATTAGTTTGGATATGTCCATATGCTCAGTCATTCCTAAAGGCTGGCTGCTAAATTTAGATCATTCCTTAGCTGACACGTTGGGTGTCTTGGCCCATGTGCCAAAAACTCAGAGCCAAAACCACTCTGTGGAACCCACCTTGAGCAATTATATGAGAACTTTCTTCTTTTCTGTGGTTCCATGGACATACACCCTCAGCCTGCAAACCCTCAGCAGCTGGAGAACACTTCCATTATAGGATGTAGAAATAGCCCAATCTCAGATGCAGCTGACATGAAAATGCAAAATGTCATTATAGGGCTTTTTTTTTCCATAAAAGCTGTAAAGGGAGTACTGACATTGCCAATCTCAGAATCACAGAATCATTACAGTTGGAAAAGACCTTTGAGATCATCGAGTCCAACTACTTACCTCACACTGCCAGGCCCATCACTTAACTAAATCGTATCTCTCAGCACTTCATCTATGTGTCTTTTAAATATCTCTAGGGCTGATGGTTCCACTACTACCACCAAATCGTTTTGGTGCAAAATGCCTTCTGACACACATTCATTGGCACTGTGAAATTGCAATACCTTTATCTCTTAAAGCAATTGTTGTTTTTATAAGGCCTATGTAATAACAAAAAATGTATGCTTACAGGTACCTGAGAAAGGGCAAGTCTGAAGTTGCTCAGTTGTACTAAGCCTCTCAAGCAAGTTTACAGAGTCAGTGTGAGGCATTTCAGAAAAACACAGAACACAAACATGGACATATAGGTTTCTATATAATTTTAAGTTTGTGCTGCAGCTGCCATTTATTACCCCTGTTTGCTCTCTGCCTGCAATAGTGTAGAGCACTGAGACAATTAGTGGCTGGATGCTGTAATGCAAATAAACACATTGCAGTGTTCATCAGAATCACATTTTTTTCTCAATCTCTGATGATTTGCAAGGGAAGAAAAGAGCACAGAAGCATTACAGTGGTTTCAGAAAAGCCTACAGTTCCCAGCTGTTACCACAGCAATGTTGAAAATGCTGCAGGAGTCTGTCATGAAAGGGTGGTGGAGAAATTAATACAGAAAGACAATTTCTAGCAGTGAGATCAGGAGCCATCATCAGCCAGCAAGGGAGGCTGAGACTGAGAGTCTGAAATATTTTGAAGTTAAATGGTAATGCTGACAGGAGAGATAGACAGGGTTTTATCAACATGTATTTGTTTTTCATTCCTTCTTCTCCAAGCCAATAGCCATCAGCCTGCTATAGTCCATGGCTTCATCCCTGAATCTGACACTCCACAGAGAAAATTAAGAACAAACACGAGTACTGTGGCTAAAGCGGTTTGTAATCAGTTGTCTGCTATGCATCACTGTACTGTTAATCACCATAACATGCTCATTTATCCCTAAAGTCTCTTTGTGGGTCTTTGGCAGAGAAAAATAAGGTGCTAAGCTAACTCTTGATATAAACTTCACTTTGGAGTACCTTGGATGTGAATAGGCAATGTGTCCTCATGGCCAAGAAGGTCAATGGCATCAAGAAGAATGGAGCCAACAGGTCAAGGGAGATTCTAATCTCCCTCTACTCTGCCCTGGTGAGGATTCATCTGGAGTACTGTGTCCAGTTCTGAGTTCCTCAGCTCAAGAGGGACAGGAAACTCCTGGAGAGAGTCCAGTGCAGGGCCATCAAGATGATCAGGGGACTGGAGCATTTTCCTTATGAGCAAAGGCTGCGGGAGCTGGGGCTATTTAGTTTAGAGAAGAGTAGACTGAATGGTGGGTGTCAGAAGGTTGGGATATCCCTTTTTTCTATTGTATCTAGCAACAGGACAAGGGGTAATGGGATGAAGCTGAAGCGCAAAAAATTCCACTTAAATATAAGAAAAAACCTATTTTACTGTTGAGGTGAGGGAGCCCTGGCACAGGCTGCCCAAAGGGTTGTGGAGTCTCCTTCCTTTGAGGTCTTCAGGAACTGCCTGGACAAGTTCCTATGCTACCTGATCTAAGTGGACCTGCTTCTGCACGGGGGTTGGACTAGATGATCTCTAAAGGTCCCTTCCAACCCCTACCATTCTATGATTCTATGCACAGAAGATTATATTTTGAATCAATCCAGGAACAGAGATGCTGACAATTTGGAAGGTTTATGCATACAAATTTAAATTATCCCTTCTTATTATTTTTCTTAATATCTCAAAATATGTTAGTGCTGGAAGAGAAACAAGAAGAAAGATATAACATTTCCTCAAAGACCTCAATATTTTAGGTTCTGATCTTGCAAACAAACCTGAATTAGAGTGTAATTATTTCTATTGGACATAATGTGGTCAATCATATGGACAAAGTTGGATGTGGACAGAAGTACTTGAGGAATCAAGGTTAATTATGCATAACTTTTGCCACATAACATACCAACTTGTAAGGCAGATCACCCAAACGAGTGAGAGTATTGACTGCTGCATGACCAAGTATGGTCTGAAATAGTTCATTCACACAGCTGTCCTTACAATGGAACCTCCATCCCTGGAAAAGTGATGGAACAACTCATCCTGAATGTTATCACTGAACATATGAAGGATAAGACGGTTATCAGGGGGAGTCAACATGGTTTCACCAAATCATAGAATGGTAGGGGTTGGAAGGGGCCTTTAGAGATCATCTAGTCCAACTCCCCTGCAGAAGCAGGTTCACCTAGATCAGGTCACACAGGAACATGTCCAGGTGGGTCTTGAAGATTTCCAAGGAAGGAGACTCCACAACCCCTCTGGGCAGCCTGTGCCAGGGCTCCCTCACCTGAACAGTGAAATAGGGTTTTTTTCTTATATTTAAATGAAACTTTTTGTGTTCCAGCTTCATCCCATTACCCCTTGTCCTGTTGCTAGATATAATAGAAAAAAGTGCTGCCCCAACCTCCTGACACCCACTCTTTAGATATTTGTAAATGTTAATAAGATCTCCTCTCAGTCTTCTCCAGACTAAACAGCAGCCTTTCATCATATGAAAGATTCCAGTCCCCTGATCATCTTGGTGGCCCTGCACTGGACTCTCTCCAGAAGTTCTCTGTCCCTCTGGAGCTGAGGAGCCCAGAAGTGGACACAGTACTCCAGATGAGGCCTCACCAGGGCAGAATAGAGGGGGAGAAGAACCTCCCAGATGCTTAAGGCAAGGATTACATTTCTTGAAGTAAGGTCCCAGTAGAGATTAAGACATGTCTTCATAGGAGTGCCACAGTAGAGATCATAAAGGAGGCTCTCAAGTTTTAGGAAGCACAGATTTGTACTGTGTGTTAAAAAACATGTCAACAACCACAACGTGAATATCCAGTACAGGGGCTTTAATGTGGTTGTCTCACTTTCAACCTGGGTAGCACATATGCTACCCCAGCATGCATGTGCTTCAGGTTATGGTTTTGTCCACGGGGATCAGCAGGATACATCCTTGTGTCACCTTCAGAGGGAGTTTTTCTCTTTAGAGTATATAATAGACTTGTTTAACTAGCTCCAAAAAACATCCTCAACAAAGTGAGAAAGTAAGAAAAATATGGCCATGGCCCAGCCTGCAAATAAAGGAAGAAATCTCCTATAAGAGGAATGTTTAAAAATAAACCCACTATAACTGTAACCTGGCTGTGTAATTTATATGTATTGGGAATCTTTCAGCTGGCCAGAGATGCTATAATTATACTACAGGAATCTGACTATGAATTTGGCATATCAGTTTTGAAAACATGCCCCAGGGTTTCCAAGCTGCCATAATTTTACTTGAGCAGTAATGGAATAAATACAATCTAGATACACATTGCTGTTCTTGAGCATAACTACTTCTCCAGGCAGATTTACCATAACGCGCTCTGAACAGAAAAAACTATGGCTCATTTACAAATGTAATTTCAATTGAGGATAGTTTTCCAATCTTCTTTCATTTGAGTCTCAATTGAACTTCTTCTCCTTTTTGATGGCATGATTAGACATTGTGAGAGCTGTTGCAGATTAGTCAAGCACAGAGAGAGTAAATTGGGAAGGATGTTTTATCAGCGCACGTCACAATATATGAAAGCAGATGTGTATGCTCTGAGCTGTTCCCTCAAATTACTGTTATGGAATAATTTAGCCCTTTTGATTCTCACAGATTACTGCTTCCACTGATCATGCTGTCAAAATCAAAGTGAGCACTTCATTCCGCTTTTATTCATGCCAGATCTATTTTGCTTTCATAATGAGCAGATATTACCACTGCACAAAGAGGATAAAGACGTTCACAGTGATAGATAGGCGAGAGATTAAATGGGATCTTTATGACTTCTTCAGCCATCAGTTTTGACTGTGCGATAAGACGAGTCGAGTTGGGCACTGATTTGTTCTTTATTGGAGCCAATATTAGCATAAGCTTACCAGTGCACAGTCTGATAAAATCCATTTAAGGTGGAATCTGTATAACAATTCATGAGTTACAAGAACTTCTCCTGTAAAAAGCATCGTCAGCAACCTCTGCAAAGGCAAAACAATCCATTTGAGAATTACAAGTCCCTATTTTCTGGGGCAATAATTAATGTATAATTCTGTGATTTAAGGGTCACATCAGGATTATCAACACTTCTGAAACCACAGGCTTAAATCCTCACTCTCAAGCCCTCACTTAGTTTGCTATTGTTCTAAGGGATGTTTGGGCAACCCTTTAAAAACCAAGCCCTATCTCATCTACCCACGTTTTAGAAGTATGGTAAAGTTTTCCCACTTTGCTTGACTACAGGATTTTCACCTGCCTCACACTCCTGTTGTGCACATAGTCTATGATAGGATCATAGTCTCTCTTTTATAGTATCAGGCCAATACTATAAAAGCAGTTGAGTAGGGTCACTCTGAATCCACTGCCTTTAACAAGCGCCTCCATTGCCACCTGACAAAATGTCTTTTCTTATTCAGACTATTTTTCACATTTTGGAATTCATTATGGAAAATGATGAGTGGATTATCAGGGAACTGTAGCACTCTGATGGAATTACAAAACTAAATAGGTGCCAAATCCATGCAGGAATTGATATTTCTGTACCCCCTCCAATGAATAAGCCAAATCCCAAAATTCTCTTTAAAAATATTTTCAAACACATACTACAGAAGGAATCCAAAACTTTTATGGACAACTCAAGAATGTGAAGGTTGAAAAAAAAATCAGAATACAGCTGAAATCTAGATAAATGAAGCATCCAGAAGCAATGATTCACTTTACAGTATAGATTATCTGTATCAACAGACAGATGAATAGAAAATTGACAATAGAACAACACCCACACTTAGCTTCTTTCAGAAGAAGTGCTGAGCTCTCTCATCACTGACTGAGTTCAAGGAGACCAACAGTCCTTGTCGTTAGTCATCTTATATTTTCTCCCTATTTAAGCTCTGTCACAAATTTGGTATTTGAACCAAATTTACTGCCTGTATTTTACAATTCATAGGTTTTCTGAGAAGGAAAAAAAAAGGCCTTATTTTTCTTTAAGACAATAAGAAATCCAGTTTTGAGATAGTAATTGATGATTTCAATTAAGTCAACATCATTCCTCTGCACAGAAAATACAACCCCAAATATACAGGCAGTACCCTCCACCATATAACACCTCAGATTAAGATTGACAAATGACAACCTCTTCTCATTCTGCCTTGTATTACCGATATCCTGTAGGTAACAGTCATAAACAATTTTCTTGTATTCATCCGTGAAAAGACAACTCCCCTGTGCTCTTAAACGACTGGGGATAGATGACTGTTGTCTCCAAGTCATTCGACAGTGCTGACCAGAGGCAGGGCAATGGTAAAATACACATCCTTACAGACTCTGGTGGCAGCTGCATTTGAAGTATATGCCAGTGTAGAAGAACCTATCAAGAAAAAAACAACTATCAAATGGGTCACTGCACCTTGCCGTGCACGTCTTAATGTTCCTTAGCACGTAAAATCCATCTTTTCTTAGGCAATCTGGAAGTGAACTAAGAATGCTCTTTAAAAGAATCCTGCAGTGGGGACATCTATGGGAATTAAATTTCTGCAAGTGAAAAAGTTCTTGCTTAACTTGGCCTTACTTCTACTCATCTGAAAGAATACAAATAGATCTGAGATATGTAGTTTACCTGTTATGTTAAAAATCCACAGACGGTGTAAGTGCTGTAACTGCTATGCTATTCTGTTGGGCAAGATACTTTTATCCGCACTGCATTGCCTCAAGTTCAATAATATATCATCTTGTCTGTCTTTCTCTTTTTCTTACATTTTAATTTCATTTCATTTCATTTCATCACCTTTGAACACGTATAATATCAGCATCACCTCTACACACAGACGTTTTGGTATTAGGATATCGTTAATATTAGAAACATTCTAATTCATAATACTGGCTTTTCTGTGAAGACACGTGTAGGAAACCTGGTGTTCACACCTGCTTTAGGTTAGGACTCCTCCCAGATACACTCCTTAAGCAAACTGGTGTACAAACGGTCTAGAGTATTAATACAAGAAGAGATACAAAACTGTAAATGAGAACTTAACTCCCTAAGTATTTGATATGGAAATCAAAGAGGTATCTGACATAAAGCATTGCTCTAAAAATGGTCATAACTGTTCACAATAGATGTCATTAAATATGACAACAATGTGATTTGTGCCTGTGTTATTGGATTGGCTTATTCTGTGTCTGCCACTGCTCACCATGTTAATTGACATCAGTAAATAATTTTACAGCTTTGATATGTAGGTGCTGGTTACTTGCCATAAGTTCACAAACTTCTAAATCAGTTCCCCACAGCAAACTTTATCTTGACATGGGAAGCTGTGCTATCCACCTTCTCAGACTTACACCAGACACAGCAGTGCCACGTAGCTGGAGCATATTTGGGAGAGCCAGCAGTAGTTTCTCCTGTCCCCTTCCCTAAGAGCCTTCAAGCAGCTGGACACAGCACTGGGAGAATCACCTTTAGCATAGGTTGATGTCAAAGGCATTGCCAGGACCATAGCTGAAAACATCTGGATTGAGATAAAGCTTCATTGGGATGACATTAAGAAGTGGTAATGATTTCTGACATAAATGAATAATGGGCTGGTGCTATTCTCTGAACATTCTTATCTTTGTTAAAGTTACCTTAAGCAGATAAGGAAACACATTAAGAAGGATCCTAAGGCATTATTCCAGCTAAATCCTAAGGTGCTCAAAAATAAATATGATCACATTGAAGGAGTAGTGGTCATTATTGCAGGTAGGTATGTGCCATAAGCTGAATGATACACTCGATTAACAATGTTTGTCTACTACAGTCTTAAAAGAGACATTTGTAAACAGAAATATTGCCAAAAGTCAGGGAAACATGGCTTTCATAGATAGTGAGTTGTCAACATATCTAAGAGGCTTATAGAAAAGAGGACCATCTAGGATAAGCTATTTGTATGTCATTTTACACTCTGTAGAGATGAAACCAGAATAAAAGTGGAAAAAATGGCATTATGAATGAATATAAGTCTTCCTTAAGCTATGAAAGTAGCTTCTCATAATCCAAAAGAACCACTAATGTCATAAGCATATGGCAAGATGTAAACCAAAATTGTTCATGTGACCTAACAAACTACTTTTATAACAGAGGTAAGATGTTCGGGACTTAAAGCACTGGTGAGAAGAATCAGTTTTGTGCTTGTATTTATCAAAGGAACACCAAAAAGTCCAGATTAAGAAAGAGAAGGGGAAGGACATACATCAACTTCTTAAGTAGCATGGCCCTTGGGAAAAGCCTTAAGATAATGGAGTGTTTATTGTTGCACAAGTATTGTCTTAGAGAAATTTGAAGTGGTGAGAAGCAACAAAAGCTCTTGCTGCCTGGCTCCTGACCAGCTCAGGGACAAAAGACAGTGCAGTTTTTGTATGTAAACTGAATCAGAGGTTGCCACAGTCTAGACATTTATTTATTAATTTTAGAGGAGCCATCCGCAGAGCCTCATCTGAGCAGTGAGAACAAAAACAGGCACAATAAGAGATGCACAGCCACAGAGGGTTCCTTCCTGGGATGGGTGACAGGGAGAAGCAGACAACACTAAAATCACCAAACTGGGAAAGAGATGCCTCTGACTTCCTCTGCTCCCTTGATTTGCAGCAAATGTATTACCAATGTCACCTCCATCACAGTCCCATGCCCATGTCCCCAGAGTGGTAGTGTGAGGGCTGTGCCATAGAACAGGTACAACCCTGCCTCAAGGCAGTTTAAAAGAAGACTTCAGGTATTACATTGGCACTAAAGACTTGTGAAATTGTGTGAGCAATCTGCATTTGGGTAAATTTGTTGCCATTTTGTATTTGGCAAATATAGTGTTTGTAATTGCCATGTTGTGCCTCTCACAGAAGGCAAGGCAAACAGCCCATAATCACCACATCCTTCACACCAAAGATGCTTCTCCTGTCCACACTGAGGGACATGAGCAAACTGCCGTGAAGAGTGTTGTTTAACTTGCTTTTGAGTGACACTCTGGCCATTTAATAACCTCTCCCGTTCCCTGATTGAAGCTACTGTCACAGTTTAAAGTTTTAGCAGGAGAGGAGCAAAGCCACAGTAAAAGTGAGAAACAAAATGCATCAGAGAAGTAGAAGATGAAAGGAAGAAAACAACTGTTCCTGATGTTAAATTCAATGGCAGTAAATCTTCTTGTTTCTTCCAGTATTTTTTTCCAGAAATAATTTACAAATCAATCTGTATTGAGCCTGCCTGCCATTACACAAGGGCCACAAGAGGTAAAAAGTAAAAATGGACTGTAAATAGCTGCATTGTGACACATTTTTTGCTTTCAAGATGTCTGTTGTTTACATGATTCACAAAGTTTAAATAAAAGTCCAAGTCATCCTGATGATGGTTCCTATTCTGCAGTGAGGCCAATGGACTACCACTGAGGCTCATCACCACTGTGGAGGATCTGGCTCTGGAATTGTGCAGATGCACTCTGCTTGGTCCTGAAGCTGCAGCAAGCCTAAACCATGCAGTGACAAATAACACCAGTACACAGTCACCTAAAGAAGGTCATGCTGTTTCACCCCAGATTCCAGAACACAAACAGCAGACTTTGGTCTGACCAGTGTATTTTAAATACTTTGATGAAGTTTCCACCTTAAGGATTGCAGGGAGGAAAAAATAGAAAAGCAAATTGCAGAATGTAGACTGAAGTACTTGCGATCCTTGTGACAAATACTAATGTATAAATCAGCAGCCCAATCCAGGCCCGGGCCGCTGATCATGTTCTTTGCTGAAATGTCACCTGTTCCTATCTAACGATTTGCATAATGCAAAGCTTCTCACTCGTAAAATACAGATTAAGAGGGGAAGCAAAGAGTCATTCTCGAACCATGGAGCCATTTCAAACGATAAAAAAAAAAGCAGCACTCTTTACTATTAACCCTGTCGCAGCCACAGGCTTTATTTCCTTTTTTTTTGCCTTTGATACCATAGCTCCATTTGGAAAGGAAAATAATCAGGCCAATCCAGCCTCACCTTTTTTAAATTTGTTTGCTTTATTTCTGTTAGACTCTCAAACTGAATGTGAACAGAAGTGAAATAATTAAACCACTTTACACTGGCACTTTAGATTTAACTGGTCTCATAGAGCCTGTCTGAAATGCATAGGTATCTCTTGACAGATTCCTGTCAGTTTCAACAGGATTCAAAACCCACCTGGATGAGTTCCTGTGTGACCTACTCTAGATGGTCCTGCTCTGGCAGGGGGGCTGGACTGGAGGATCTTCTCTTCCAGCCCTTGAGATTCTGGTATTCTGTGTGACTCTGTGAAGGCTCTGTTAGCCATTTTGAGGAAGTTCCTTTACTATTTTTTTCACCATACTTTTAAATTTACCATAAGAGTCTTTTTTTTGTTGTTTTCTTCCTACAGTGAAGGCAACACACTACAGCTGCATAGAATCCTTTTAAATCAGCTTTATGCAATGTTAGCTTTATATGGCTAATAAAAACATTCAGAGTATAAATAGAGTGACAGGCTCAAAATTAGGTGAATATTTGAGAACTGAAAACAATTCTGCTAAAGATTAAGATGAGTCTTGCCCTTTCCCACATTATCTTAATAAAGACTGGTTTCCAGCAGAGCTCTTAGTTCTCACTGTAAGCAGCTGGTCTTGGCTATCACCAGAAACT
Source organism: Colius striatus (assembly GCF_028858725.1). Classification (NCBI taxonomy): domain Eukaryota; kingdom Metazoa; phylum Chordata; class Aves; order Coliiformes; family Coliidae; genus Colius; species Colius striatus. The sequence continues at coordinate 92,339,335 of NC_084761.1, forward strand.
GGATATTGACTGTCACTGGGCTCAGGCTTGCAAGTCCTTTGCTCCAACTGGTTGTATTATTCTGAGGCAGAGTTTAATTATTCAAGGGGTGGAGGCTGGTTTTTTGCAGGAACTTCAAACTTGCGTGTGCACGTATAATGCTACAAAGGCAGTCTTGGTCACAACTGCAGTGTGCTATGTCTTCTCTCTTAGACCAGTTGTGCCTGGCAAATCCCATGCCCAAGACATTTGCACTAGGCAAGAATAGTTTAGAATAGTTTAAGATCTCTGTACCTAAAAGACAACTTTCTGTGCATGGTTGTGACGATGGGAGATGGAAGCACATGCCATGGCCTGTGTTTGATCGCCTGCACAGCCTTGATGGGGCTGACAATGCCCAAGACCACTGACCTTCAGGGAATGGTTCAAAGCTTATCTATTATTTTGTGGTCCTGAATTGCAAGATACTGAAGTCTCCTTGCTTTATCTGGTAAAAGAGGGGTTTTAAGATGTCATCATAAGCTTGCTTCACCTCACTGCACTGTGCAGGCACTTCTGTTTCTTTTGAGAGTCTGCATTTGTTCACTCATCCCTGATTAATCAGCTTTATGACTTTTTCCTCAAGATTTTTAAATCTTGGCGAAAATAAATAAGAAAACCTGAGCACAAAAAGGTGCTACAATAAACACTAAGACTGCTACCATTTTTCATAAGTCCACCCACGGGCAGGAGTGGCAAGCATGCAACTTACATGACTAAAAATTGAGCCAATTACTTCGGGATAAGGAGGAAAGCTTTGAAATATTAGATGTTTTCTGCTTATTTAGAGAATTTTTTCCAATGATACAAACCATAATTCAAAACTGAATTCCATGGGATTCATGAAACAGTTTTTCCAGAAAGTGTCCAGAGTCCATCTCCTAATGTCTAAGCAAGAACTCTTTCCCACAGAAGGTTAGTCCCCTCCTTACTGCCTGTTTTCACAAAACTTGTCAGAAATTTCTGTGACCTTATCAGTTCAGTCAAGATTGTTGAAAAATTGTGATGAAAACAAGGACAAGCAGTGACATACAGAACCAGACTTCATGGAAATAAAACTAGATATAGAAAATAAGGAAGCACAGTTGATGAGAAGAAACTGGAAAGGTGACATCAGAGACACATTTTACACTGCTACACCAGAGAATGTTATGTAAGCTTAACCATAGATCATATAAAAGGGTGGGAAGTGTATTACTGCTTTTTTCCCTTCTTAATCCAGTCCAAAGAGAGATATTTTTTGAAGTCAAGGGCAAGAATATAAGTCTCAGAGATAATTAACTTAGTATGGAATCTTAACTAGATTCTAAGCGCTGATGTCTATGAAGATTGCCAAAGAGACACTGTTAAAAAACATTGGTTTTTAACATTGTTAAAAAAATAGGCATTGTTAAAAAAATAGGCAGAACTGCTCTACAAAGAGGTGATGGAATGAAGCTGGAACACAAAAAGTTCCACTTAAATACAAGAAAAAACTATTTTACTGTGAGGGTGACAGAGCAGTGGAACAGGCTGCCCAGAGGGATTGTGGAGTCTCCTTCCTTGGAGGTCTTCAAGACCCACCTGGACATGTTCCTATGTGACCTGATCTAGGTGACCCTGCTTCTGCAGGGGGGTTGGACTGGATGATCTCTAAAGGTCCCTTCTAACCCTACCATTCTATGATTCTATGATTCTATGAAACTAAGAAAAGTTACTGGGAACATTTCTCTATGAACTGTCTGGGATCATCTCTTCTGACACATACTTCTTTTTGATGTGACATAGGGAGGTAGAGAAAGGTGAGAATGACACTAAGGAAGAACAGACTCCCATTACACCTGGACTTTTCCCTCTTGCATCACCACTTTCTTCTCCATTAGTGATTCTGGATCCCATTGTCATCAATACTCTTGAGAATCTGCTGGCAGTTCACCCTGTAGTGCATCCTCTTCCTGGAAGTCTATGGACTAGATAGTCTAATGAATCTTTTCCATCTCACGATCTGTGATTTTTGTCTTTATACAGTACTTCAATCCCTGCTTCCCGTTCCATCTCCTTCTGCAAATTGAGACTGGCTGAGGGGAGGCTTGGAAGGGAATGAACTGTCACTTAAACTCTCTGCATCACTCAGTCATTCTTATAAATGGGGATCTCATATGGCTTCAGCTCTGTCAGGAAAGCTAAGCTTCTTGAAATTTCCTCAATATTCAAGATGTGCAGAATAAATTACAAGGGGTAGGTTTATCCACAAATACTGGTCTTTCGAAAGTAGTGATGCTGCTGCAAAATGCTTGCAGCATGCACACTGACACACACACACACAAAGCCTTTAAAAGATTCAGTGCTTCCAAAATAGCAGCTGCACTGTCCAACGTCTTTCCATAAAAGCTGGGAGAATTTTGACATGAGTGTTTGTATTGCATAAAGAGTACCGTAAGATTCTGCAGCTTGATCTGCAGTTGGCTTGGAGACAGACTAAATCACCAAATCTGAATTCTGTCTTAATTTGCACTATACTTTTAGGGTTATAGACTGCCTTTGACACTTGGATAATTAATTCCCAAGATCCATTCTGATGTACTTCTTAATGCAGAGTTTGTTATGCTAACTCTGTTTCTCCCACAGCTGAAACTCAGCTATCTACAGCCACACTTAATTAACACAGGCCTCTTTAATTGACATCCCCTAGCTTCATATAGAGGCTACTACTTATTTATGTGCAACCTGGGTAAAGCATGGCAATGTGTGCAGTACACCTGGGCAAACACTCTGCTTTTAGCTGGGCTGCTGATTCACCAATATAGTTCTGCTCTCAGAGAATCAATGGCAGAACAGCAATGAATATTCACTTCTGGTGAGCATTGCAAGGATATAAAGCAGCAAAACATGTAAATACAGGTTTAAGTCACAAAGTTAATTGCTGAATTGTGAGTATAGCTGAGCACTGCTATTTATATGAGATATTTTCCCTTATATAAGAAGCAGACCTTTATATTTTTGGTGGCATTGTGATATATTCCCTCCTACTTGTGTTCCACTAATATTTCTAAACCTTTTTTGGCATTCCTAGAATCATAGAATGGTAGGGTTAGAAAGGATCTTTAGAGATGATCTAGTCCAACCCTCATTGTCATTGTTGAGAATTTTTCATCTTATTTTAGAACAATATCCAGGATTATCATTCTCAGTTTAATGTTTATCCAAGCTAAGCATTGTTTTGCATGTGGTGTCTATAAAGAATTCTTTAAAAACCTCAAAACGTAGTGATTGCTGTGCTTGAGTCCAAGAAAAAGTGAATTGCCTTTCTACTGTATAGAGCATTCTACTAATCTTCAGTGAAAAAAAAAAGATGGAGAAAAAGACATGATGAGAGAATAAAAGGAGTTATGGGATCAATGGGTATCATCCAAAATAGTTAATAATCCTATAATATTTCATGTACAATAATTCTAGTATCACAATTCTTTGGTTATAATTCTGTCCAAAAGAATAGATGTGATAAGATCATGCTGTCTCTTTCTTTCTTGGGTTTGGGGTTTTTTTGGACAATTTTTCCCCTCTCATTCTTCCCTCTGCTTCTATCTCTTGAGAACAATTCCTTTGCTGATTCTTGAAGCTGAGATTACAGTCCCATTTCTAATCAGTTACAGGATGCATTTGTCTGTCTTGAAGTGGACCAATATGAAAGATAAATAATAAGATAACTTACTTTCTTTGCTCAGTTACAATACAGAATTCAAGTTTGTGTAAACATCATGTACTGTTCCTTATAAACATCTCAAAGGTAAACTGCTTATTATTTCATTGAAGCTAGGATTTTCCCTGCAGATACTTCTTACATTCTCTAGGATATGAAAATCTACATATCCTGAGATTTAGAACTGCACAGATCAGGAAGGCAGAAAATGTTAGACAAAACGCCCCAAATGAGGTTTAAAATATCTGATATTAAAAGTAACACATTGCATTTGCTTTCATATAGTGAATGTCAAAATTTACCAGCAGTAAAAAAAGATTCTAAGGTCAACTCCACTATGTTTTTACCAAAAACCACTAAGGAAAAACACAATAGGAAGTAAAAGAGAATATATTTTTTTTGTCCTTGATTTTTCCCTTGAATGGAAGCAATCTGCTAGGATTTGCATTTTACACTTGGGGGCCCAGTTCCCTCCCTGCTGCCTGAACCACTCACCCCTGCTGCAGAAGTCAATGGGCGTTTGGTGTTCCTTACTGAGGCAGAATTGATTTGCTTGTGTTTCAGAGGCTTATAACTCAGCTCTTTGCAGTGCAAATAAATTGACAACTTTTCCAAACTATAAACAACCTGCTTTATCCCTGTAATCTTGGATAATAGAATATATGCTTGTGACATATGCATATTATAGAACAGAATGAAATAGAATATTTCAGTTGGAAGGGACCTACAATGATCTAGTTCAACTGCCTGTTATTAGCATCTTACCTGTTAAAAGCAAAAAGAAATCCCCAAAAAGGCAAAAATTTGAAGGTTTTATATCTATACAGATAATACTAGGGAAGTAATGCCTTTGATGCTCTGATCCCTGACATCCCTTAGCTTACTTGCCCAGTAGTCATCCAGCCCCTGCTTTGGTGAGGGTTACCTGAAAGCGCAAGCTGTTGACAGATCTGTATTATCTATGGTGCAGTTCATATGTATAAAAACAAAACACTTCCTTGCTCATTGCAGATTTAAGATATCTGAAAGGAGGGAAGAATTTTCTCTTTAATATAGTTAGAGCCACCTTGTGGTCCTTCTTTGGATATCTCCTTCACCCTCCTGGGAGCTAACAGAGATGCCTCTCAGGCAGCCTTGTGCAGAGGGTTGCTCCCTGTCATACCAAGCACTGACATCCTAATGTAGCCCACCACCACCAATACAGAGACCTAAGACCATATGCTTTGATTACATGCTTTTTTTTTTTGGACTGAGGCAACATAATTATTTGTTTATGCTCCTGCTTCATAACATAGTCTCTCAGACAACATCTTAAAAATATTTCATGGAACTTCTTTAAGATGAAAAGAATAATTAGATAGGATGAAGACAGTCTGCTCTTTCAGTTTTTCCACCCAGTTTAAAAAAGCTGGAACCTGGTGATATTGTTAGTATTTTTCCAAACCAGAGACTTAACCATGTGTGCCATAGAACAATGTAAAATATTCCTACAGTGTATCTGAAGTACCAGTTCACAATGTAGATTATCAATGAAAGGATTTCCAAGTTGTGCAATAATTCTGGTTAAAAAAAGCATTAAAAACAAAGAGGGCCATAATACTTCCTTGTCATAAACCTTTTTACAAAGCAACATATGGTGGCACTGTCTTGGCTCAGTAAAACCTTTAACATATAAAGTCAGAAGATTATTATTTTTAAAGCTAAACAAGTGTTTTAGCTTTTTAACTGAGGGACAAGATTTTTTTCTGAGATTTTATTTCTGTTGCTGCAGGAAAGGTAACATTGGAAGGCAGGCAGGGTAAGAGATATCTGAGTGAATGGAGCTGTCTATACAATTCAAGTCACTAACAAACTCATTCATCCTGCTCATTCGTAGCCCAAGGAGGCTGATGGGCAAATTTATGGTAGAACTCATAGATGCCTACAAAGGATTTGATAATCCATGCTCTGCAAGTATCTCTCAAAAACTCTACAGTGAGCCATCTCCAGTGAAGGTATCTAGAAGATAATTTTCAATGCAATGTGAAATTACTGCTACCCATGGTCTCTTCAGATGTTTTCTCATCTCTGACATCAATAATTTAGGTTTGCTTGTGCATATATTTAAACTAAAATAACTAAGGGTGTATTTAAAGCCAACCACAAAGGGTGGAAAATATGGATACCCTTAAATCAGCTTAGAATATCTCACATTTCCTTATCTCCTTCAAGTTCAGGGGTTTGTACCAATATAATCTTTAGCTCTGTGTGGATTAATTTTTCCACCTCAATTAGTAGCTCTGTCAAAGCCTCCTAAATTCAATGAGGGTCTTTTCCACTGACTTCATTAGACTTTAGATCTGTTCAAATCCTTCAGTTCATGACCTCTAATGGTTCCAGTAGGCTCAAATGGAGCATCACACTGAGCACCAACACCCATACACAAATTTTAGTGTTGCCCTCATAGTGTGTATTTTCTTAAAATGTGGCAAATTTGCCACTCCAGCCAAAGGGAGGAAGGTGAAGAGGCTGGAAGTAAGTTGTCACTGAATTGCTTTGATTGTCATCCCATTGAAAGAGAACTCCCATCAGGAGCTAAAGAAGTAAGATATTTCTTTTACTTGTATTTTCTCTCCCTGGATGTCTCTATCCAAGCAACACTGCAAGTGTACTTGTGTGGTTGGGCAGTGCCCTGGGTTGGTGATCTCACCCTGGAGGATGCTTTCAGTCCAGGATGTCCCACAGGACCAATTCATCTCTGCTCAATACCATCTGCCATCTGGTCAGGCAAAGGGATACCTTTTTCTCCAGTCATCTATAGGAGCCAGGACATGGCCTCTGGGAGACATCATGGAGAATGCTTATAGAAAACAAATGTCTAAATATCTCTTAAGAGGGTATGATAGGACTATCCATCTCACAGGGTACATGGAACAGAGAGGGGAGAGGAAAAATCTCACTGAGATCAGACAGAGCCAAGTCATCATGTTACATCAGCAGACTCCTGACAGGTCAGAGTAGGCTTGGAGGCACTCCTCCAAAATACTGCTAATGGGCTGATGTCCAAGCAGTTGGCAATGGAGATGGAAGTTGAAGTAGCTGATAGGGCTTTGTACACTATGGAGAGAAAAGTGAGCAGGAGAAAGAAAGAGAACAACTTGGTCAAGAGAGACAGAGAATTTCTGGAGAGTCCAGCACAGGGCCACCAAGATGATCAGGGGACTGGAGCATCTTCCTCAGGAAAGCCTGAGGGAACTGGGGCTATTTAGTCTGTTTAAGTTCCATTTAAACATAAGAAAAAACTATTTCAGTGTGAGGGTGAGGGAGCCCTGGCACAGGCTGCCCAGGAAGGGTGTGGAGTCTCCTTCCTTGAAGGTCTTCAAGACCTGCCTGGACACGTTTTTGTGCAACCTGATCTAGGTAGACCCGCTTCTGAAGGAGTTTGGACTAGATGATCTCTGAAGTTCCCTTCCAATCCCTACCATTCTGTGATTCTACGGTCCATGCAAGGAGAACGAGCAAACTGTGGCAGGCAAAGCTAGTATGGAGACTTGGAAAAGGAGAGGAGAAGAAGATAAGGGCTGATCCAGGCAAATAGACAAGGCTTAGCTCAGTTGGCCCCTGAACTGATAGGGAGGGAAGGCAAAAGCAAGGAGAAGGGACTTTGCCCCTCATGCTGGCAGAGCGTTAAGGCGTTGGAGGGAGGTGGTTAATAGACCACGCTCGGCTGCCTCACCAGGAATGGCAGTGACACCTGACTGGGAACTTGGGGAAAGAGTTGGCGGCTTATTAAAGCAGCCAGACCCCGGCTGAACCCCACGACTACACGCTAGGATTGCTGTGTGCCCCTTGATAACTCACAGCTGCTGATAAAGTCCACTGGTAATGGCTTTTTGCTAATGAGAAAAGTGCCGCTGATTATGACAAATAGCCTTGGACCAACAGGCTAAGCTGCTACATAGGCTCCCAATTGTCAGTCTGGGTGATTTTTGCATTTCATTATTTCTTTCCTGACGTCCTGGCTCCTTCTATCTTTAACGTACTCCCAGAGCCGTGTGTCACAATTTTAATAACACTTCTTTATCTCAATTTTTCCCCCCTCTCTCCATGGGAGCTAGAAACAAAAGGCTGTTACAGAAAAAAATGTTTAACCTCGCTCTTGTGCTACAGGGAAAGAAACCCCACAGCCATTGTTCAAGAATTAAAAAGGCGTAAATAGGGCACACAGAGCCCACTCAGCTCTTAAAGACAGACTTTTAAAAATACCTATTATTACTGTTATTTAGAGTCCTTTCATGTCTGGCTTCAAGGCCTGCCATGTTCCCTTTCTCTTATCCTGTGACAAAGGTAAAGCAAACAGCTAAGCACGGAGAATGAAACCTTGTGGACAGTGACACTGTATCCCTCTTTTGAATGCCTTCTAATAATAGCAATATTATTTTAAAGGGAAGAAGGGAGGGGAAGAAAAAGCCACCAAGGATTCAGAATAAACCTGTGATCTTCTTTGCAGTTGGTTGCTAATCACTCTCTGTCATTAAAACAGATGAAAGTTGTAGGATATTGGGTGGGTACAGCAGAACCCAGGCCAATGCATGCCCTAAGTCTAGCTTTCTCTGCCCTTAAGCTTACAAAACAGCAGCAAGCAACACGCTGTGCTCTCACGTTATTAAGATGTGCCAAAGATACCTGTTTTTGAGGATACATTGCTGCCTATAGTTCTTGACTTGTAAAAAGGGCTGATCCCACTGCAGATTCCTAGTGTACCGATCTCCTGCTATGCTGCCCATCAGTGCTGCCCATGACCTGGTGTCCCACAGGAAGAAAAAAAAGGTGAACTACAGCCTGCAGAAGCATCTTGTAGTGGTTGTGGGAAAAGTAGGGGCACAGGAGTTGTGTTGAAGGCAGCACTTGGGCAAATTGCATTTTCATACCCTGGTAGCCTACTTGTACATGCAAAAAAAACCAAGGAGATGTAAAAACATTCCTGAGAGCAGAATTAAAGACCATTGGCGAGCAAAAACAGAACCATAGACACTGTCTCTATCCCCATCAACAGGCAGCTGAACATTTTAAAAGACTGAAAGATTAAGGGAGTCTGCAAAAGAATCAGGAGTTAAATCAGATTTCAGAGAACAGGACTGAACTGTAAGACTTCGTGACTAACACTTCTGTTTATCTGAGATTTTATAAACTGCAGTGCTGTAATAACATTTCTTTTACAAGTGTTATAGCTAAATAACATCAGCAGCATTAAAATTATCCCAATTTGAAAAGAAAATTGAGCTTAAACCTGTGTTAGTCCCTCTATGACATCATATAACATGTAACAAAATGATTCCTGTTTTGTTTTTTAAGCTAAATTGAAGGCAAGGAGAGATGAATATTCAGTTAGGTTCTCCCTTCACTATTATCTCTCTATGTTTTTCTTGGAAAACTTATGAATAATGAAAAACAATAAAAATACACAAGAAAATTATAAGACCTATGCAGAGTTTATTTGCTTGAATGCTCCTTTCTCAACAGCCCGTTTTTAGTGTTGACTATAAAGACTAACTAGAAAAAAACATAACATATGAAATTATCATAGCAAAGATTTTAAAAAAAATCTTATTTTCTAGAAAATTAAGTGCTTTTTGACTTTATGACAGGGTTTACTGTCTCATAGTGTACAGCTTGACTATTTGAATATGGTTATTGTAAAGAAGTTTGCAAACTAGTTTTATTTGCTTTACCACAATTTCTGCTCCTCCACAAGAAGAGTCTTTGAGTTACTAATTTTATTCATGCGAGGAAAGTTTGCTGGCTAAAAATAACACTCATTTCACGTAAGTAGTGGCAACTGTGAGACCTGATGTAAGATCAGAGCCAGAAAATTAATGCACGATCAATTACAAAATCACTTGCAGAGCAATAGCCAGATAATAATCACTGCCTTTGAGAAGGAAACCTTTGCAAAATCCTGATGTGCCTTCAAGACCCTCTTTAGTTTGCTCTAGCTGACAGACTGCTGAAAATCATCTCTCATCCTGGGCTCTCTAAAGCAAAGCTTGAGAAATATTTCTACAGTCAGGCCGTTTCAGAGTTGTCATTTGTGACATTCATACACTTGTCCAGTTTTGAGTTTTACTGGGTAATATTCCACCAACACTGAATTTTCAAGTCTTGAAAGTAGCAGCCAGGCTCTGACACCTAATTGCAATCTTCTCTCTCACATAGTGCTGATGGTTTCAAGTCACTTACTTGAAGAGTGGACCCATTACACTGAATCCAAAGAGCATGGTTTACAAACATTCCTGCTGTTCCCCTTCAGCCAGCCCCCAGCCCACTGTTCTCCCGCTAAAATATGTCCTTCCTTCATCCTTTATAAATACCTGGAGAATGCATAGAAGAGCCCAGATGCCATTGTAAGAGAAATAAGTGCAGCCACAACAGAGATCACACAAAGTTTCAGACAGCTGAAGAGATTTTAACATTTCAATCAACATCTGGATGGTGAACCAAATTTTGCTGCTGTTAACCTAGAAAGCTTCAATTACATCTGAGAAAATCTCACTAGCAGCTAGAAATTTTATAGCAGGCTAACTTGAACACATCTAATCCTAACAGCAAGAACAGATAAATGTTCCTATAATACATTAATCAAACGAATAGGAATTAAAACCTGAGATTTTTCAGATTTTTCTCCTTTTTAAGAGTATTTGAGGAAAAAAAAAAGAGTTTTAATACTTTATTTATTTGTGGAGTTTTTCTTGTGTTTGATAAGATATACATTCTTTCCCATACAGAGAAAGCACTGCCCAAAATTCAGGTTTGGCTGCTATAAATATGAGAGCATTGTTTTAAGGAAATATTTATATGTTTAGGTCTATTGACCATTTATTCCACTATTTAAAGGGGTCACAGAAAAGGCCAGTGGTTATTAAAACAGAGAAAGCAAGCAAAGGCAGCAGAGAGACAGAGGGAACGAGAGGTAAGAAGCTCATAATGGGATTTTTCATGTGGAACGATCATTTTATCTAATACGTCTGAAAATGTAATCCATTACTACTAATTACCATGCTGGCATTGAAATAGAGGATCACACTTCCTCCAGATTCAGATAGGGGCCCAAATCTCTCTGCTCATTGTTCTTTCCATCCCATCTTGCCTCTTTTCCTTTCTGCTTCTCCAAGAAGAAAATCAGCCCTTCGGACATTAGTGAAGAAGGGCCCGAGGTCTCCCTATCGTCCTAAAGCAGAAGCTAAACAATATTAGCCAATCATTTTTGATAGATGAAGCATGGAAATTAGTTCCAGAGTTTAACTGATAACTGAAACCACACAGTTACATTCCATTATGGCAGCCTTAATTGATGAGCTCATTAAGCCCATTATTAGAGAAATTGATTTCAAATAGGCACTTAAAACTGGCTGGCAAAAGAAAAAGGTGAAGAGATACCGTACAATGTGAAGAAAGTAACTAAAATACATAATGAAGCAAGTAATTTTATAGGTTTGTTTAATGAAAGCCTCAAGAGCATATTAGTTGCTGTGTGGATTTTAAACACTCATTTTATGTACTAATAAAGCTCACGTCCATTATGGGAGTTCTGAATCCCTCCAATCTTTAATGCAGCTCTGCTACTAATTAATTAATTAACCCCAGCTGAAGCAATCAATTAGTCATGCAGAATCGACACGTTAAAGGTCTGCCAGGTAGCACTGGGTACCAACACAGAACAGTGGAAGCAAAGTTTCTTTTTTAATTGTATTTATTTTGCTCTCAGAATAACAGGAAAAAAGAAGCAAGACTAAAATTTAAAAGCTATATTAGCAGCAGAGTAAGAATGAGTCGTTAACACTCTGCCCTTAGATTGTTTCAGACAGTAAAACAGTAGAACAGTATTGGGAATTTTAGAGATGGGTTTGGATCAGAAATGGGCAACCTTGACAGTGAATATTTGTTAGATTCATGTCAAACAGCTGCTGCTGCTCAGATTAAATGCAGACTGCTGCAAGTTCCTGTGGAGCTGCATGGAAGTCCATTTCCATACCTGGAGTCTGAGAAAGTAAGCACATACAATAAATTTAGTGATAATAAATCCTCCAGGAGTAAATCTGCAATTTATGGGGTACTTTTTTGGTGAAAAAAAACCCAAAAAACAACAGAAAAATAACCCCTCCGGTATTAACCCTTCCTATGTGTTTTGATATTTTTCTTTTGAATGCTTAAAATGTAGAGCCTTTATCCAAAAGGCACTATGCAAACAGCTCTTCATTAGACAAAGTTCATCAGCCCTGACTGATCAACCTCAGTTGTAAAGTGAGATTGCTGTCTGTGTGAGCTTAAGCGTGGATGAGCTGCTTTGCTGGAAGGAGGATCAGTCATTGGGGTGAGTTTGGAGGAAAAAGCACAAATTTCACTGAGGAAAGAGTTAAAAATGATGCAAGTCAGATTGTATTTCTTCTCAGAAGGATGTATTATTGCTATCATTATGGTTATTGTTATTAGCAGTAGTATTAATCTTTTTAAACAGCTAAGTTTGGTTATCTTGCTCTTACAATGCTGAAAGGTCTTGGCAGGAGGTCTCAATGAGGTTGGAATCATCAGAATAGATTGAGTGAAGTTCATTCATGATCAATGTAGGGACATGAAACTTTTGCTTTAGCCTTGAGACCCCATTTATTCATTATTTTCAAGCCAACTCCAAAGGGGTTCTGATAAAGGACTGAGAAGATCAAGTGTCTATGTACAATACTGCAATCCATCTTCTCATCTCATGTTTTACAGATACCAAACTCTAATAACCTGTGGGGTCAGTAGTCATCTGCACTTCCAATTTAGACACACGACTTGTGTTCACTGGCACTTGGGTTAAAAAAAGCACCAGCAATACTGAATCTATGCTTATTCTTGGCACTTCTTATTCAGCATTTAAGATGCTCATGCTCTCCTTAGGCCCTGCCCAAGGAACTTGAGGATCTGTCCAAGAGTTAGACTGTGTACCAAGTGCTGGACACCTAAATTGTTAGGCAACATAACATCTAAGCATATGTATGCAAATCCTTTATTGGATCTTGAATTTCATTAGACTTGGCCCACATGGTAGGAATTTACTAGGGACACAAAGTTGGAAAAATATTTGTATGGAGGAGGTCTGGAATATCATACAGAGACCTGCCTGAAACCATCCAAACTGCAACAATGTGATCAAAAATTGCTGCTACAAACAGGAAGATCCTGCAGTGGAATCAAGGCAGGAGGAGAAAGAACCTGAAGAAAAGTTAGTCACAGCATGACTGAGGGCGAGTGCCTGTGCCAGCTCTTATGATTTGCTGATCAAAGCAAATATGACTCTAGACTGCCTCAGACAGCACATTTTTAAACAGGGAGAAGTAAATATTGGATGTCTGGACCCAGCACCACACTTTAAGTTGAAAAAGGAATCTAGTTCCTAAAAGCACATCCAGCAAAGATGAGTTCACACTGAAATGTCAGAGAAAAGTTATGAAGATATCTTGAGAAATGAAGGCCTTTCTTTTTAAGAGCTTTGTTTGCTTAGCCTAGCAAAATGAAGGCTGATATGTGATATAGTTCTCCCTATAAATATATCAAAGGAGCATCTTCTCCAGCAGGTAGAAAACCTATTTAAGTTCACGGGTAGAGTTGGCACAACAACAAATGCATATGAATAAATAATATTCAAATTATTAAAATCAAATTGCCCATAAATAAATTTAGTCTGAAAATGAGAAGAAATTTACTATCAGAGGTGGGAGGTTTGGGAATAGGCCTCAAGTGGGAAAAGTCAGAGAAGGGAATCTAAAGGATTTTGGAAGCAATATTTATTTGTGATAGTTTGTGATAACGACTATATGACCTGATTGACTCTGATATGCCTCAGAGAGGATGCCCTTTCATTGCTTTTGCAGGCTAAGCTTGTTGCATGCGGCATCTGGTTAGGGCTTTTGTCTCCCTCATTGCTGTTGTGCATGTACAGACATTGACAACCGTGAGCCAAAGGGATGTATTTCTATTGCTTAGACTGTTATCAAACATCTGTGTGAGTGCAACCAGACTTGCAGCCCTCTTTTTGCCCCTGATGCCCTTAGCTTTTCTGCAGTCTGAATCAGTGTCACCAGCAAAATAGTCAACAATCAGTCTGTATCATACTGAGATACATCTCATCTTCCTTCCTGAGATACTGGAGCACAAAAAAGAGCTGAAAACATGGGTTTGGGTTTCATTAACAACTCTGAAGTTAGAAAAGGTATATTTTGATTTATAAATTCTGCACATTTGGCCTGGAAGTCACAGAGGGCAGCTAAATTTCAAGCCATTTAGTTTTCAAAATAGAACTCCATGTAATACAAGAAAATATTTTGAGTTTTTCCTTTTCCTGTATTCACTTCGTAGAACAGGGTATTACTGTCATCTTTGCCTTCTTCCAGATGGTGCTTTAGTGTGGTCATTTCTCTTTCTGTGGTTTCAATCCAGGCAATTTCCCAGAGCTCAGGTTGTTTTGGGACCTCCACCACAAGACTGGCTGCACAAAGTATGGAACGCAGGACTCTACAGACTGTGACCATAAAAACACAATTTGAGTGACAGCAGAGATCTGGTTACTGCAATGGTATGACCTAATCAATAAGCTCACAACCTCTAACAGGTTTAATTCTATGGAAGTCTTCACAATTCAAATATCAAAACCACACAGGTTAAAGATCTCACAGTGCTCATAAAAAAAACTCTTCACAAATCAGCCACGTGCCAACAGGAAAGCATCTTCAAAGCAGGTACAGGAGGTCCTTCCTATCCTACTCCAAAAGAGTTTCCAATATGTTAAACAGCCTAAGAAAACACAATCAAGATGTGCAAATACCCAAAGCAAAATACAAATTCAAGGTATCAGTAGTGAAGCATGTCTTACCTGATTAGGACTGTACATACTGAAGGCAGGTTGCCTGCACAGCACCTGGACTGAATTTATCCTTCACTATTACAAAACTGGAGCTGTGCTATAATTTCCATCTTTGTTTCCCAGAACTCCAAGTGAAAATCATAGAATCATAGAATGGTAGAGGTTGGAAGGGACCTTTAGAGATCATCCAGTCCAACTCCCCTGCAGAAGCAGGTTCACCTAGATCAGGTCACATAGGAACATGTCCAGGCAGGTCTTGAAGACCTCCAAGGAAGGAGACTCCACAGCCCCTCTGGGCAGCCTGTTTACCTCTATCTCATTTTACATTTGACAAAGTAATTATTTTTGCTTTGGAACAATCTGTTTTCCTCTTTGTTGGTGAAAAAACTGAGTGAGCCTTTTTCAACTTAGACGTTTTTAGTATGTCCAAACTCCAAGAAGATAATGTGTTCAAAATTTAGACATGTTGAGACCAGAATGAACCTGAAACAGCACATTAGGAAGGGGATAACAAAGAGCAAGTGAATATTACAGCCATAAGGGCATTGTTAAAATAAAGGTGGTCTGCAATGGTTCACTTTGCACTGAAATAATGTAGGAGCACTCACATTCCAAGTGAAAACTTCTTGGAGTGGAGGGAGAACTGATCAACTGATGATGGTAATTCTAAAACCATTACAGCAGAGATTAGCATGTGTCTTATGTCCCAGGAATAAATGAATCTAAATAACTACTAGTGCAAGCCTTGGTGGCACTAAGGGAGAAACAAAAGATAAAGTAAAGGGTGTAAATATTTTTTTAAGAGATACAACCGAGTATAAATGCTCAGATTGCAAAAAAAAAAATAATACACAATGCCAAATATAGGATAAACATCACCAAATCTTATCAGGGACTGATTAGTGCCTGATTCATTCAAATCCTTCATTCATGAGAAGCCCCTAGGGACATGAATCCAAGCAGATTAGAATCACTTGAAATATTAGCTTGAATACAACAGCGTAAAATATCTAAACATCACTCTAGTAAACAGGCTTTATATACCAGTACTGATTGTGAGCTGCCTGTTCATAAGGTGCAGAGAATGAAGCCTAAGACAACTGTGTTTCTGATTTCACACAGGTTTTAGCTTGTGTAATTCCAATAGTTGATCCAGAATACACAGGTAGAACAATTGCTGTTTTGAAGAGAAAATAACATCTCCTCTGTTTAAAATGTTCTTGCTTCCTCATCTCGCTTCTTACATTTGATACCAGATATTTGATAGTAGTTTCAGAAGATTTCCTTCATCAGCTGAATTCAAAGTGCACATAGATCTAGTTTCCACTATTCTATTCAAGATACCACAAGATTGCATCCAGTGTTGAGCACTGTCCCACTCAGAGCTCCCCATCCTGAGATGGAGAGCTTCACATCCAAAAAAGGATGGAGGCTCCTTAGCTCTCTTTCTGTTGCTAGTGTATTCATAGAAACAGTTTCTACTGTTTTTATGGCCTTAGCCAGATTGGACTTCCAATTTACTCCTTGTATAACCTCATAATATCCATGTTAGTTCTCCCGAGTTGCCTACCTCTTCTTCCAGAGGATGTAGGCTCTCCTTTTTTTTCCTGAGTTCCAACCAAAGCTCTCTGTTCAGTCAGGCCCAATCTTTTTCCCCACTCAGCACATGGGTGCTGCTTGCTCCTACATTTCTAATTCTTGAAGAATGTCCAGCCTTCTTGGACTCCTTTGCCCTTCAGGACTGCCTCTAAGAGACTCTGGCAACCAGTCCCCTAAAAAGGCCAGTCTACCCTCCAGAAGTTGAAGATAACAGTTCAACCAACTCCTCTCCTTAGTCCTCTCAGAACTGGAAACTGTAGTTTTGTGACTGCTGTGCCTAGGACAACCTCCAGCCATTATATCACCCACAAGTCCTTTTCTGTTCGTGAACAACAGGTCTGGCTGGCCATCAACCCTCACTGACTCCCTCACCAGCTGTATTGGAAAGTTATCTATCACACACTCCAGAAACCTCCTAGACTGTTTTCTCTCTGCTATATTGTATTTCCTGCAGCCATTTAAGAAGTTTAAGTCCCCCATGAGAACAAGGGCTAGTGATTGTGAGACTTCTCCAAGGTGCTGATGGATTATTTCACCTGCCTCTTCCTCCTAGTTGGATGGTCTATAAACAGACTCCCACCATGACATCTGTCTTGAGGCTCTTTCCCCTGTTCTTACCCATAAACCTTATTATCATCATGATTGAGCTCTAGACAATCAAAACACTCTCTATCATAAAGGGCTATTTCACTGCTTCTTCTTCCTTGCCTATTGCTTCTGAAGAGTTCACAACCATCCATTGTAATACTTCAATGGTGGAAGTCATCCCACCATGCTTCTTTGATATCAACTATGTCACAGTTTTTCTTCTTCACAATGGCTTCCAGCGCCTCCTTTTTGTTGCCCGTGCTGCACACATTAGTGTAGATGTGCTTCAGTTGGGCTACCAATCTCATCATCTTTTGTGGGAGGAGAAGCCTTAACTTCTACATGATCATTCTCAGGCACTTCCATGATTTCTAACACATCAATAACCCTTGTGTATTTGCTGTTGCGTGGATCTCCATCCTCTACCTTCACTGAGGTGGTAGACAAAGGAATCTCTCTAGCACACTGTCCCTTAACCATTCCCGGATTTATCTCTACCAAGCCTGATTTTATCCCTTTTCCTCTTCAAATCTAGTTTAAAGCTCTTTCAATGAACCCAGTGACCATCAGTGTAACTGGGAAATCTTAGGAAGGCCTGATCTGTATCTTAAAGTGTTCAGCTCTAGCAAGGCAGAGGCAAGGAGTGGAGCTGCATGATTTCTACTATGGAGCCCTTTCATTCTGAAGCTACTGAGAGCAACTTGTCAGAATGAGGAGTAATAAACTTGTCCCATCTGTGCTCTGTGAAAATTATAAAAACAGGCACACTTGGTCTGAACTCCTGTTGCCCCTGAGGTGTGTGTGTTCCTAAGCTTATGGCTGCACAAGGTAGGAAGGTAAGTCAGGGTGTTTGTAAGCTTAATAACCACCTGACTTTCACAAATATTTTCTGCTACAAGATGCTGAACAATTCAAAAATGTTCCAGTATTTATATTGCATCCCAGATTAAATAACTGTTGTCATTTTCTGCCTTCATTGTTTTAATAGTCAATTCAATTGAAAATAGGCCCATTAAAAGTATCCATTTGTAAAATATTGCACTATAGCTATTTTTTTTTATTTAGCAGTCTGAAAACACCTACCAAGTGATTGCCATTTAAAACCCACTTAAAGGCCAATTTACACAACATTTGTGCTTGTGTAAATAAGGTTTGCTGTTATGCTAATGTACAATTGCAACACTTGTGCTGTTTTGAAGGATAATTCACAATTTTAAATTGTGCTGTGTGACGGAAGAATTCAAGGATGTTTTAATCACAGTTTTCATTTTCATTAATCAGATGGAAAAGCACACACAATTTTGTCTGCTGCTGAGAAACAGGCAACACAGAGACAAATGACTGAAAGGAGATTTACAGGTTTTCTACCTCAGATTTCCAATTAAAACCTGGATATTTAGTTAATACTCTCAAGTGGAAATCTCATGATAGAGACAATACATAGGAAGATCCATAACCAAACTAAAAAAACAACCTCCACAAATTTGCTAACAATAGTGTTTTTATTTCAAATAACTGTAATTTTTCCTTTGGGCATTGCTGCACATTATGCATTTTCCTTCATGATTTTTTAATGAAGGACTAATTTACCTATTGTTCCAGTGCATTATAGACTCTAAGTATGATTATTTAATTCAGCACAAATCCACCATGTCAAGATTAATTCATATTTACTAAATGTTTATAAATTAGGTAACTAAATCTTCATGGATGAATGCCAACTTGTACCAAGACTTATTTCTTCTTGGAAATTTCTATAAGTGCTTACAGTCATACTAAGGAACTATAAGGAATTGATAGTAACAATATATTTACAAATCATCTGCTGAGACCATATAAACTCTATAAAGCAGGACTTTTTTTAATCATAGGTTTACACAGTGGCTAGCAAAATAGCATCCTAATGCATGACAGCAGTAGCTATCAGCTACTGCAATGCAAATAAATACTAATAATTTATAGACATTAGAGTACAATAGTGTAAAGGTTGGAATTAATACAGTGGTAGTATTCCTCTCCTCCTACTCATTCACGACCCAATCTGCATATTGCTTCCTCTTCAGAAACCCTTTCACAGTGTGTTTAACCCAACTTTTGGATTGGGCTAAATGTGCTTGAAGGACTTCTGTTCAGCTGGCCCTATCAGACCCTGTTCCAAGACTCAAATGAGCCCAGAAAGCTTTTATTTCCATTTATGTTTCTCTCCCTGACACAACACCCTATAGTCTCTGTGTATTTAACCATTTAAATATAATGCAGGTATAATGGACAAAGGCTTTAAAAGCACTTGCTAGGTTTTCTATTCTAGCTATTCCACCTCAGAAAATCCTTCACTTAACTCTTCTCTATTTTACTGTTGCTCCTGCTCTTGCTTTTGCAGTTGCTGATCTGTTCCCACCACTTTTTCCCAAATTGTTCCAATCTCTCCAGACAGAGTCCCCAGACACTGACATTCACATCAACGCTCTGCTTTTCAGGAGCATATCCCTGCCTTCTTTTGGGCTAGAAAGTTGTTGATCTCTGGGGTTTTAAAACACTGCACCATTTGTGTTGTGATGTTTAAACCCTGCAGGAGACTCTATTATCAAATATCTATCTCCTTGCTGAGATCTGTCTTTACCTCACACCCATCATCAAGATGTAGAAACAGAATGCCCTAATACAATATTTTCCCCATCTAAAGCACTGCAGGGTCCATACATACTGCATCAAGATGTTTTTGGAGAGTCTTTTAATGAGTGGGAGATGGG
This sequence comes from Colius striatus, assembly GCF_028858725.1. Taxonomy (NCBI): domain Eukaryota; kingdom Metazoa; phylum Chordata; class Aves; order Coliiformes; family Coliidae; genus Colius; species Colius striatus. The sequence continues at coordinate 92,358,848 of NC_084761.1, forward strand.
CTGAGAACCACACAACAAAACTCACCTACAGTGTAGCACTATGATTTTCAGGAGCTGTGTTATCATATGCTTCATGCATGCAATGCTGTGACTTATCCTAAGTAGTCCAAAAATCTGGACTACTTTCTTCTTGATGTCAAGACCAGTTTAAAGGAGTAGTCATTTGTTACACGAAGTATAGGAAACAGAATAAATTTGTGACCTGATCTAGGTGGACCTTCTTCTGCAGGGGAGTTGGACTAGATGATCTTTAAAGGTCCCTTCCAACCCCTACCATTCTATGATTCTAAAAAGAGGTTTAGGCAAGCTGACTTTTATTGCTGACAAATCAGGGCTTAAGAACGGGTTGCAGTAAACTGGATAAAGTAGAGCTGGTCATCTGTCAGCCAAGATCTCAGTTCAGACTATTAATATTCATGGTAGAGAAGGCTTCCTTGGATGTATGTGCCTCTTCAAAACATTCATTCCTGCTCAGTATCAACTGAAATAGTGATTTTTTTTTTTTTTAGTGTTGTGAGTACAAAATAAATTCCCCTGATGAGTACAAAATAAACTCCCCTGAAAGCTTTCCTTGCAACAATGAGGTGTATGTTCCTTAACATGTCTCCTTGCCTATAGTAAATTTAATTATTCACCTCATGGAAAACCAGAGAAACTGTAGGCATAAATTGTCATGGATCTGAAGGGAGGATGTAGGTCTCAGTGCAGCTATAAGCTATTCTCAGCACTGAAGAATATCTCCATGTTTTCCCAGCAATGCTATTTGCATGTTTTGTCTGCTCTTTTTCCCCCTTTAGTGAAGGTATCAGGCAGCAGACAGACAGAGCTGTCTCCCCGTGCATAAAAGCTGCAGAAGGCACAAGGTAGTATGACCAGTGTATGGTGTGCACAGACAATATGGAAGATCGGTTCAAACCCTGTAGGTACAAGAAGCTCCCTTGAATCTGGAGCAACTGAGTCCTCAAACCATTCAGAGCTGGTTGGGTGTCATTCCTATATCCTAAACTTTACTGTCCCTGAGAAAGGACTGGACCTCAGGAGGGTAATAAAACACTAAGCCAGCCTTCTGAAGCGTCTCAGACCCTACAGGGTTGAAACACTTTAGAAAACACCCTTGATAATATATTAAACTATTTCTGTCAATGCTTCTACAGCTCATCTGATAGATACTAATGGCTTCAACCAACAGTCCTATTTAGCATGATTATTGTTTTCATTTTTTAAAATGCACTCCATGCTCAGTTAGTGCCAGACACACCTTCATTACTCCTATCTGTTTGGAGAATCACAGCCTCCAGACTGACATATGAGACATCTCAGGATGGCTGAAAAGCAGTTCATTACTTGAATACATCACATATCCTGGTAACATCAATTGCAGTAACAATTCTTAATGCAGCTAATAAGGTGTTAAAAGTCTCTACGGGTTTTTTGGCTATCTGACTTGTTTAAGATACTAAGCTGGGTTTTCATCACTTCTCAGTTGGAAGGTTTAGCAGATTTAGTCTTCATTAAAAATATATATATTCTCTAGGTATGTATTTTTTTTTCAGAGATTCTTCCACCCTTATAAAGCAAAGTGAAAAGTGCCATGGAATTACTGAGTACAAAATGATCTGCCAGTTGCAGGGAATACAGATTGCAAGGCACTTTCTTGGTCACTGACAGCTGTGGATGTTTATGTTGCAATCCTACAAACAAAGAAAAATCTGGACTACTTTCTTCTTGAAGTCAAGATCAGTTTAAAGGAGTAGCCATTTGTTACAGGAGGTGTAGGAAATAGAATAAATCTAGCACTAAAGAATAATCATTCCAACATCCTAAAGAACTCTTACCTAATAACACTCCTTTCAGATGGCACACTGTCTGTCTATCATTTTCTATGTCTCTCAGCACACAGAGTTTAGGTCAGAGGTGCCAAACTCATCCTGTGGAGAGGAACAAATTACAGTTTAAATTATATCAAATAACAACCCTTATACTCCATGCACAGCAGATTTCCCATACACATCAGTGGAAGGTTTACTCAAAGATTATTCACAACATGACTACATTTAGTCAATTAGAGCTCAGTAGTCTGCTGACTCCTACTCTGACTCAGTATGTGACTTTGTCTGTACAAACACACCTTTTGATGACTGAGACCAGACCAGGAAGCAAAGCTGCATGTATTTATATTTTCTAACTTTGAATCATGATGCTCCACCACAATGGATTGGTCCAGTGTTATAACCTGATTCCTTCCCCCTTCGACTTCTGCTCTATGTTGCTGACAAGTCCTTCTTGTGAAATAAGAATGAGAAGAAAAATACAGATAGTTTAAGTATTTTATAATCACAATAATCCATTTAACTTCACTTCTTTAAGAATCAGAATCATAATGGCCTTTTCATATTAACTTGTCATGGCTGTGAAACTCTTTAGTTTATGACCTGTGTCAAGCTCCTTTTTGGATATGCAATCTGTATAAGGAGTTCTTAGCATCAGTCCCATATCCCAACAAGGATATAACTCAGGTTTCAGGTGAGTTTAAGTCCTTTACTCATGGATGCAAGCTGTGTTCATATGTTTTATGGAGATGTCAGGGCAGGATCAGACATACAGACAAAACTATTATATACAATTCACTTGATACCTTATGTACCACTCCTCTTCACCCTAGTTTTCTTCCCTTGTCAACCTCTTCTCTCTACATTTCTCTCTTGCCTGGAATTTTGAGCTTGTCTATGAGAGGATGTTATATGGCATCCATTTAATTGTTCAAATTAAATGTTCAAATTGTTCAAAATATTGGGGGACAAAACACATAGAAAGTATCTGAGGCTGCACAAAACTCACCTGCCTTCTCCTGAAGATCTGTGAGGTCTACTACTTGCAGCCACATTTCTGGCAGCAGGCTTATCTGCTGCCTATGTTCCCAGATCAATCTGTCTGGATACTTTCCCTGCTTTCCTTTGGCTGTGGAATACATTGTTTTTTCAGATGAGGAGCTCTTTTTGGCATTGGATCTTGTCATCTTCACTGCTGAAGACAACAGATTTCCATCTTTCTGTGAATGACCAGCCTAGAAATGCTACTTGTTGGAGATATATCAGTATGTAGGATAAGCTAATCCTGCGTATTCATTGGATATTCTCTCCTTTTCTGTCTCTATTTCCATTCATGTAACTGCTTAATTAATCTAAGAAATATTTAAATGTGGATCCAAGCTCACTTAATTTCTGTTAATCTCAATCACACAATGGGAGAGAAGCCACATGGTTTATGTCACAGCTATGTCCACACTAGATTAATGCTGGCTGTATCAAGTGATGGTGTACAGATTTAATGTTCCCCAGTGAAACTGGCAGATGTGGACAGTTCATAGCTGAGTTTCAGCATACTGCACAGCCTGAAGATATGTCATATTGTCCCAATTAGGCTCTAATATTTTACCTGAAGTAACCAGGATACCTCATTTTAGGAACAGTTGGTCCCAAAATGTCAACAGACGTTGTCCAGATGCATACAATAGCACATGCTCCAATCATTGCTTTGGAGTGATCCCAAGAGACAGCAGTTCAACCTCAGGAAGGATGACTGCTCCTTTTCTCCATCCTGTGATCAAATATAGTAGTTTTTTTCCAAAATATGAGGTTTATGATGACATTCTGCATTGTGTCAAAAGTGGAGAAACCTAACATTGATGTGTACGGTCAATGTTGAATAGCTTTCTAGCTTCATTCTGTTTTGTTCCAGCTTTGTTTTCCCTCAGAGCAATCACCAGGGAGGTATTAATGACCAAAAAAAACCTCCTGAAGTATATTGAAGGACCTACTGACAGCAGGGCTGAGAAGAGCACTGGGCAAACTGGGGGCTGCTTTTCCTCTAGGTTCGATTGTATCTGTTCTGACAGCAAATAAGAGACTTCTAGTTTCCAGATTGTTGGTACAGCACATTACACAAACATGAAATTCTCTTAAAAAATAAAAATCTCAATGGCTGAGTTATAAACTCCTCAATGATAATCGTAATGGAAACATTTCTATATCCCCACAGCTATAATGGGATTGCTGCAGTAATCCTACACTGTTTATGGTGCTGATATTTTAAATAATACATTCCATATCTTTTACTTTTCCCCTTTTTTCATGGTGCTGTACACATTTTGCATCCTTTCAATGACAAACACTGAGCAAAGTGCACCAATAAATTATTTCCTCTTTGAATCCTTTTACCAAAGGAAAAAAAAATCTATGTGCACACACAGCAGCTTGAGTCCAGCTAGTTAATCAGTTGCATTATTATTACCACCCATCTCATCCTGTTAAAAAGCCAGATTTTTCTACCATTTGTGTGGCTTTTAATCCATAGGAAGTCAATTTTCCACTCATATATTAGTTTATTTTATATTTTCAAATTGATTCTACTATACATTGATTTCCTGTTGTGTGTATTGTATCCTGAGCTAGGATTATACGTTTAGTAGAAGTGGATATTCCTGCCACATAAAGGTTGCTTCAGCTCTATAGGACCCTTATCTTGAAAAGGGAGAGTCCAATTTTATTGAAACAGCTAAAATCCCACTTAATTGAATTTTTTTTTTCCTAAGATGTACAAGCTTAGAGACTTTTGGTTTCCAATTCAACTTCAGCTTCGCGGTGTTTAAATTTCCAAACCCATAAAGACCTTTATGAAAAAGAACTTACAAATATTGTATTTCTGATATGGTGAATTACAAGAGAAGCTCAAAGTAAGAAGCAGTGAAATATCAATACTTTGTAGAACATCTTTTGATCATGCTGGCTTTTCATGGCCTGTTTAACACATTCCTATGGAAAAAGATCATGTTTGAACCTATATTTTACAATGTTAGAGCCGTGAAATGCTGCAGAGGAGAATTAGGGCTGTTCACTGGAACAGAAAGATACATGTCACTTGACAACATTTGATGTAAGAAGATGAGACTACTAGAAATACTAGTTTCGGGGTGACATTTTTGGCCCAGATTGCAGCCACAGGGGTTTTGTCCTCAAAGTCCAGTAAGTTTCAGCTCCAAGTACAATAGAAATTTTCCCTGGTGATATTACTGCTTAGGTTGCCTCTAGTGTTAATTTTCAGATATTATATCCTTGACTATCCTTAAGTTCTTAAGTAAAAAATAGACCTTGGATGCTTTTTTTCCTTTTATTTCAAAGAAAATCCAAAGCTTAGAGGAAGCCACTCACCTCCCTAGTTTGACTGCCTGAGTTTGGTCATGTGCTGTTATTCGGCCCACTCCAGCCATGGTCATGTTTGCCATTTGTTGTGCTTTAACCCCATCCAGAAGCAAAGCACCAAGCAGCCACTTGCTCACTCCCCAGTGGAATGGAGAAGAGAATCAGGGAAAAAAAAGTAAAACTCATAGGTGGAAATAAGAACAGTTTTCTGACTAAAATGAAACAAAATGCAATAATAGGAATAAAAGTATAAAAATAAATGTAAGGAAAATAAATGTAACAAAGAAGACAGAGAGAAATGTAAAGGAAGGAAAAAACCTCTCAACAACTGATGCTCAGTGTAATTGCTCATCACCCAAGATGCCCAAACAACTATCTACCCCTCCTGGCCAGCTCCCTACAGGATGCATGACATCCTATGGTATGGAATAGCCCTTTGATTAGCTGGGGTCAGCTGTCCTGGTCATGCTCCCTCCCAGATTCTTGTGCACCCCTAGTCCACTCATTGGCAGGTCAAGGGGAGAAGTAGAAAAGGCCTTTACATTGTGAAAGTGTGGTTTAACAATAACCTGAACATTCCTGTGTTTTTCACATTGTTTTTCAGCACCATTCCAAAACATAGCTCTGTACCAACTATCAGAAAAATAACTCTATCCCATTTGAAAGCAGGACTCCATGTCAGAGGATGCCGTGTTTGTTTCATCTGTTCTCACGAATAAGCAGATCCAGATTCTGTAAGTGGATTTGTGAGTACATTTGCACCATCACCCAGATTTCAGCCAGGCTTTGCTGCCATGGGTCTGCATGCAGGAACAGACCTTGCCTGTCTGCAGCTTCTTCCTGCAGCACTTCTGATGATAAATACAGCATGAGCAAGGATGTGCTCAGGAACAAAATGCAGTCAGAGTAGTGATCTGCTTACACTACCCTCAGGATGTATAAGCAGGTAGCTGGGCTGTGCTTGCACAGCAAAAACCTTTAAAGATATCCATATAGTTTCTATGTTGGACACTGGGGCTGGCTGGAGGCAGGGGGACCTGTGCAGACACAGAAATAGGTAATATTTGGATTTGAATAAAATTATTTTTGCAAATCCAGGGTTTTGGTTGCACTAGTCAGTATTTAGAATCATTCTATGACAGGGGAGAACTAGATTCTAAACTTGTAGATTTATGAAGCCAGGAGAGCCAGGCCTCAAAGTGACTGAGATCCCATTAAACCTCAGGGCCAGACTTTTCTTGCGAGTTTCCCTCATTCAAGGCCATGTAAAGTCAAGTGAACCCCTGTCATTGTGAATTCCATGTCATTTTGCAAACATCTTACACCAATGACTGTGCACAACACACAGCAACAAAGAATGTTGTCCAAGAGGCTCAGAGGAGGCTTGTGATATGATTTCTGGACTTCAGTTTATTAGTACTTAAGAGACTGCTGTATAAAGGCCAACATCTGGTAATTACATCAGAGAGGGCTTAATGTGAGGTCCAGAGGATAAACCTTGCTGCCTGTTATACTTGTATGGGGACAGAGGGGATACAGACCATCTTCCCTACCTCCCCTCACAGAACAGAGGTAATAGGGCTGGGTTCCCTGAGGAGGTGAAATGATGGGGCTCCTGCCAAGAGAGAGAGGATCCCTTTTCCCCAACAACCAGTTCCAACTAGAGAAGAGGAAAATTTGGTGAGAGCTGCTGGGACAGCATCAGTGACCTGCTCTGAGGAGGAGTCACTGGATGGAACTGGAAGGTTCGGCTGCATCATTTCTTAGGAAGAAAGACATTTTTGACTGAAAGGAGTAGTGGCTCTCAGATTTCCCTCCTTGTGGAGTCTGCCCCTGCTCCCAAGAGGTTGAGGTACTTTTTTGCTGGGGACAGCTAAAGCAACCTTGCCAGGGAAATGCAGAAGGAAGGGAGCAGAGAAAAACACACTTGTGTTCAGCAAGCAGATTTCAGGGAGGTCTAGGTCTCCTGCACTCTGTACACCCATTTCTTCTTTACTCCTTATATCAGGCGCTTAGCACTTTCACCATCATTGTGTAATCCAGACCGAGGCTCTCTGCTTTTCACCTTCTTGTGTATAAAACACTTTCTTCTCTCTCCCCCCAGTTCCACATTACCCCTTCCTCCACTTTTTAAATACTATTAAAAGACTTAGATCATAAGTATCAGAGATACAGTGAAGAAGCCACGGGGTCATGCTGTTGTAGCCTCCTGGTCCTTTTCCCCTTCCTCTCTCCCCAAGTCCCCACAGTACCTTCTGGATTTTGTTCACTTGCAGAGACGTTCATTATTTAAACTGCAAGCTCTTTGGGAGCAAAGATTGCAATTTTTGGGAGCAAAGATTGCAATTTTTGTGTGTGCAGTAATTAACACCTTTCAAGCAGCATCATATAATTAATTAACACCAATAATATGAAAGTGGCTATTTTTTATTTCCTGCATGCTTTAAAAGTGGTAGAGGAAAAATCCTGTTTCTCAACAGATATTACTTTCTCCTTCCAGATGTACATCTCTGCAGAGGTAGTTTTTTTTTAAAAAAGTCAATTTTACACTTACCTCATTGAAATATATTCACAGCTTCCCCTCCACCATCCTCTTAAGTGCTGTGTAAATAAAAAAAAAACAACTAAATCTGCCCCAGTGTAGAACATCTCTTTTAAAATGTCACTGTGTTCATTTTCAGCATCCTCTTCTGCATGGTTATCTCACTGCTCTTTACATTTGCTATCTTGTTAAGCCCCTACTGTGGTAAATAAAACATGAAGAGAAATAGAGAAAAATGTAAGGCTTTTATTTACTCTCATTTTTTGGATATATTTCTCTAGATGAATGCTTCTCCCTTTAATGAAACCCTTGACTGCTCCAGTGGTGAATGTGATTTAAGTACAGTGGAGACAGCTATGATTCACAAACCCTGTTCTACTCCAGCACTGACCGTTATCTGATGCCTCTTCATGCACAGTTGCCCAAATGACAGTTTAATGGCTCACTGTAAAGGCTAGTTATTTTGTATCTCTATCCACTGAAAATGGCTAATGGTGATAAGGAAAGGAAAAAACAAAGCAATTGTTCAGATCTTCAGACTCAACCGAGCTACTTAGCACGTGCTGAGAGCCTTCAATTAATTATTTCTTCAGTCCAGTGAAGCACTCCAAGATGATCTTAAATCTCACCAGCTGCACTAAGAGTCTATGTTAACAGGGTGCAAGGAACTAAAATCACACATAAGCAGAGCTAACGGGTTTATTAGGGGTATGCTGATCATACCCATATTCAGAGAAATAAACATCAAAATCACCCCAAGGTAATTTAAGGCAAAAAGTAAATACAAATATATCCCAAATTCTTCCCTCCCCTGTAGTTTGCAGAGAGGAAAGACAGAAAAACATGTTGAAGGAAAACACCAGAAAATTATTTAATATGTCTGTCTCAAGAGACAAACACTTACTGTCACCATTATTCTGCTCTCCGATGATTCCAAATGTATGAGTGCATCTCTATACACTTTTCTTCCAGTTTAACCTCCCACCTCACTCCCCCCCAAAAAACCAGAACGCAAAACCAAAACAAACCAGAGAAAGTAACAGAGAAAATCAAAGAAAAACGTCAAGGGATCCAATTCCAAACACTAGTTGAGCACATTTCTGATTTTCAGTCTTCTCCATATGGCTACAGTTCACAGTGCAACAAGGGTCCAAACCCAGATAGTGGATGGTGCCTTTAGGAGCTGCCACAAGGGAAGAATTGCTGACTGTAATCACTAGCAAAACTGGCACAAGCCACATTCTGAAAGTTAAGATACTAAGTTAAATATAAGAACAATTTGCTGATGTCTAGCAAAAGCATGCTCAAGTTTTATGTTCTGGGTAACATTTGCATTAGGGGTGCAATTTAAATGTCACAGTGGATAAAACAAGTGGGAGGGCCTGATGGAAAAACTGATTCATTGGATAATAAATTTGTGAAAGTTTACTGTGAATAAATGTCAAAGATAATTTTTTTTGGCTGGTCTAAACTGTACCACCTGTTAAAATTTAAAATACTGACTGTCTGCCCAGTGATGTTAGGCCTTGGAGTTTAACAAGAATCTCTCTGAATAATCAGTTCAGGTCAGTAATAAGACATCATTCATGGTGGCGTCATGGTGCAGCTTGAGGCCATGCTAAGCCTACTCTGCCTTGCCTGAAAGATATATATTTCTGAATAGCAAACCTGACAAGTATGTATGTGATCATCCAAACTTCTGCAGGGCAGTTGTCAGTGGAGAATGACCACTTTGTGCTTTCAGTTCTTCAATATCATTTAGTAGGGTTTGTATTTTTCTTTCTGCATGCACTCCTTACTTAACAGAAAATACTGGGTGAATAATCTGGAACCAACACTTAGAGCTTCCAAAAACAACACCACCACCACAGCTGGCAATCAGACGTTTTCCCAAACCAAACTAACTAGAGTCACATCACAAATAATTTGTAACACATAGCTTTGGAAATCTCTTGAGATGAGCTAAAAATATCAGGGGTAAACTGGAGATCATGGATGAGTCAATCCCAGGACGAGGATTAGTCTGCCCCAGGACCCATCTACATAACACAGACCTGAAATTTCTTATTAAAGCCTCAATGTAGTTTAACTGCTGGATGTGGAGGTTTTGCACATCCTGTGCATTTTTAACAATCTCTTTTTATGAGTTTTGCATCATGACAGGTTACAAAAAAAGTATTAATATGTTCCTTACCTCTCCTTTATAGGTGATTTGGCCCTGAACTTTGGAAAGCCTGTTAGCTGTGCCTGAGATTTCACTTTCAGTAGTATCTAACACCTGACTAAGAAATGGGAAGAAGAGAATGAGTGTTACTCTTTTGGAAAATCAATAGACCCCGTGCTGAATAACTTGCCTTCGTGTTTGAGCCCAGAGTTTAATCTTTACAGTCGATTGCCTGTAACAATCTAAATCCATAATCACCGAAATACCTATTTTGTGCAGCCTAGTGCTAATTCAGTAACCATACTGGCATCAAGCTAGTACTAATGTGCCTTAGCCACACATTCAAATACTTCACTTTAAGCTCCCTGTGTCTGAAATGTTAGTCCCAGAATGAGTTCAGTGTTGTGCTTTCCAGAGCCCCATGGCTGAGGATGTGTGTTAGCTGTTAGCAGCACACAAGCACAACCAACTTGTCATTTCCAGCTCAAGCAGCCTTCAGCAGTTCCTGCACACACTCTCTCTGAGTGAAACTAAAACTTAGGATGATATGGACATGACAACTTTCCTCCATCACCTATGAAGCTGGCAGCTCATAACAGTGGTAATTGCCTGTGTCCTTTGAGACAGAAAACACGTATTGATGGCACTCCATGTGCAAATGTGTGCAGAGGCCAGTCTGCAGGTGTAATATATCTGGCTGGTTTATTCCCTATATCTTTATCACTTGCTATCTCTGTGTATCATGCACAGAACATGTTTCACTTCTTTGTCTTGATCCTCAGTGTATGGCTCTCTTTTATTCAAAGGTACAATTTAGCTTCAGAATTTCATGTTTGCACAGCTATTTCCCCTTGCATGGTCCTGTCCTCTGCAATGAATACGCAGTGTTAATTACCAGAAATTGTAGCTCTTGAATTCATGGGATAATTTATAATACCTGCATGCAGAAAATCCCCATCATGATGTTTTAGAGATCCAGTTAATTAGCCCTGTGTCTGGAAGATCAGGCATTAACTGTTTGCCTTAGGATTCCTCCTTCAAGCTTTTTCAGAATCCTCTGTTCTTTAGCTTTTAGGGATGATTAGTACAGAGAAAGACACGGGAGGAAGGCTATGTGTGAGATGTTGTCGCAAGGGAATAAGGAGCCCTTTGTCCTGTCATGAACTATCCTAACAAAACATTCAAACAGGATTTAATCACTGGAGTGGTGTGCTCACATTGCTCTTAGGGTTAGATACCCCCATAAATCATGCATAGCTTGGAGACTAGGGTGTCTTAAAGTTGTTCACAGCTGATTCTCCAATGCACATAACAGATTGAGATCACTTATTGCTTTCCACCAGCTTTTTGGTGCAGGCACTCTGGCTTCTGTCTTTTATTTTTGAAAAGCTAGCAAATCACAAAAAATAGGTCAAGAGTGCTTGCCTTATAAGCTCTGGTTTGGGTGAAGTATGCTAGCAGGTAGAAGGAGAATAATCATGTTTGATTACATACTGGCAGGATGGAAAGAAATTATCAACACTTTTTTATGTGACACAGAATCAAAATTAATTTTCCTTCAGATTTTTTTTTACAATAGATATTCTGCCTAAAGATGAGTTTAATCAATTTTTTAAACTAGCAAGACTACTTCAAGTATACTGATGCCCAGTGATTAGTTTTGAGCTTTTAACGATACAGTCATCAGTCATGACATTCCCATCATCACATTGACGTACTTCAGTCATATCCTGGGGAATAAGTCTAAGGAAATGAGAGAGTACTTTGTAGTTTTGTTTCTTCTGTGGTCACAGAAGTTGTTTGGGGTAGAATATATGATGTAAACAACAGCCCAAGGAATTTTATTGACATTATTAAAGTTCTTTCCAGATTCACAATCGAATAGCCATGATGCAAAGCAAAGAGCAGAACAGTAACTACTCATGGCTGCACTTGAGCTGCTCCTTTCAGAGCAAGATGCTCAATATTGAATCATTGAGACACCTAACTTGCCAGCCATGGAAAACTGGTCATGACCCAGTACTCAAAAAAGTCAACATCCTTGAGTGTAAATGGTGAAGATTTGGCAAAAAACTGCAAATAATTTCACAGGGACCAAAAAACTTCAACCTGAGCCTGTTCTTGTCCTCTAGAATGCATTTCTGCATACATTTCCTGCAAAGACTTCCTTTTCCTCTTCAGATACATATTAATCAATAAAAAGACAACAAAAAGTGAAAAAAGTAATTTAAAATAATCAGTAGTAAAACCTGACTGTTTCAAGTACAAAACTCTCTAACTAAAGGGTTCCATATTTAAATATCTAAAAAGTAAAAAAAACCACCAAAATTCAATATTTTGCATATTCTTCTTCACGTTATGCAAATAAAAGTATTTCCCAGCTCTCTCAGACTGCAGCATTCCCCAGCACAGGCTTTCAGACTGTTCACTATTTCATCACATATTTGTATGCACAACTACTGCAGCCAAAAGGATTTCTTCCAGTAATTCTAATTGGCAAAGTTTGATCAGCATCTGCAAATGTAGCAATTATGTACACAAAGTGGCTAAGCATTGAGAAATGATTAGACAAACCCAATACAAGGTTTCCCAGTACAGAAATCAGACCAAAATAATTTTTTAATTGTAAGTGATGTATGTAGTCAGAAAAACAAAAGTATAGCCAAATTGTATCACTTGTTCTCTCACCCCAGGAGCATCAGTAAAACTACAGCAATGTAGTCTAACTGAGGATCTGTCCTACAACCCACGTAGATAAAATCAATCCCGAATGTCATTAAAATCATTTTTGTCCTAACACTATTCTTTTTCCTTAGGCTGAACTGCCCGTGAGCCTTCCTTCATTTACAGCATCCTGACACTTGTTTAACACCAATGACTTCAAGAGTGTAAGTCTTGATTTATGATGGTTTAACATGTCATTCTGGTTTAACCCCAGAACGCTTCCCAGCTCAGACCCACACAGCAGCTCGCTCACTCTCCCATGATGGGATGGGGGAGAGAATCAGAAGGATAAAAGTGAGAAAACTCATGGGTTGAGATAAAGACTATTTAATAAGTAAAGCAGAAGGTGTGCACACAATTAAAGCAAACTGAGGAATTAATCCCCCACTCCACATGGGCAGGCAGTTGCTCAGCCATTCCTAGGAAAGCAGTGTTCCAGCACACGTAACAGTGACCTCAAAAGACAAATGTCCTCACTCCAAATGTACCCCCTTCCTTCTTCTTCACCAAGCTTTATATGCTGACATGACGGTTGTCTCTGCTCTGCCCTCTCCCAACTCCTTGTGCACCTACAGCCCACTAGCTGGTGGGGTGGAGTGAGGAGCAGAAAAGCCCTTGGTGCTGTGCAAGCCCTACTCAGCAACAACAAAGCATCTCTGCATTATCAACATTGTTTTCAGTACAAATCTAAAACATGCCCCCATACCAGCTATTACAAAGAAAATTAGTTTTATCCCAGCCAAAATCAGCACAAATGTAACATTTATTAATAAACTTTAGAGTATTTGTTAAAATACTAATGGCATTTGTATGCAACATAGTCACTGCAGAGACAGGATGGGATAATCTCATCTGTAGAAGCTTCATATAGCAGAATCAATCCCAGTCCTTCTTTCAAAACATTTTAAACTTAGCTTAATTTTGTTGACTTTATCAGAGTTATTCCTTATGGACAGATGACATGAACACAGAAATGGGCCTTATACGTTATGCTGCCAGCCCACAGAGCGATATTTATTCTGTGTTCTTTATACTGAAATTTATAATTTTCACAGCAGTAACTCAGAGGGTTGATGCAGTGCTTGTGGGAACTAGTGCAGCTTCACTGGCTTGAGACAGGCACCGAGCCTGAGCTCCAAAGACGGACACATTTATAAATTTGAAAGTGAAGGGTTTTACTAGCAGTAGAAGTTAATAAATACCCATTTCTTCTCTTCCCTCCCTCTCCCAAAATCAATTTAAAAATTGAGCTCCATTTTCCATCCAGTAACAAAAGACTGGTATTCCATATTGTACACTCCCGCTCACATTATGAATGGCATGTCATACATTGCAAGGCTACACCTGCGAGGGAAAGAATGAAGGTTGATACAATCTACTCCAGGTTCTGCAATGTCAGGACACTTGTCAGTCTGTAAAATGTAAGGCAAGATTTAGGGTTTGTTAAAGAAAAGGAAGAGGGGAAAAAAAAGAATACTGAATGAATAGATATTTTGCAGAATCGTCTGAATGTTTATGAGGATGACAATAGGAGCATGACATTGTTGTTGGGAACACACGTGGCGCTTGGCATGCACAAATCTCACCTTATGCTGTGGACATCAGTGAATTACATTCCTCACTCTGCACAAAGCTTTGCTGTTGGGATATTTTATCCAAGTTCAAGGCCAACATCTTATAACCCCTTACAGAGCACTCAGAGTATAAGGCTATGCCTACTGATAGAGAAACTGGAATCTGAAGAGATAAAGATCAAAGAATATATATTTTAGCTATTTTTTTTGATCTTACTCTATGTCTCACTTGAGGAGCAAAACAGCTTAGAGAAAGGCTACTACCTTTCAGCTTTTTCTGTTACTTGGAGTATAGCAGTTTAAATTGGGGAATGAGAGGTACGATATATTTCTGGAAACAGTCCAAAAGTTCAAACAGAAAGTTGTATTTTAGTACAATCCAATCCTGACTATTCTTATTGGCTGTTGAGTCTCTAACGTTCTCTTTACTTTTGAGACCCATATGCTGCAGTCACATTCATGCAGACCAAAGTCCATATATAGCATGGAAGACAAGAGATACATATCACCTCTTCTCAGGAACCTCTCCAGACTAAATTCTTTTAGTTATCTTTAGTGGAAGTGTTTTGTATTATAGGTGGAAGTCTCATACAATCATTGTCTACCATTAAGAATGAAATTCCCTGTAGAAACACTCATTTTCTCCTCCAGGCTCCTGCCAGCCAAACAGAGAAATCAATATATTTAGAAAATAAAACTGGAAAACACTAGATAGAGTTCTGACTCTGGAAAAGAAGGAACACAAGAAATTCTCACAAGCTCTAGCAAGCTCTCCACATGAAGATTGCTTGTACTCCAGAAACTGAAGTACATCACGGCTGAGACTGTCAAAATTGATGCCAATGAATAATGGAGTAGATCCTAACCTGACCTGGACTGCAGACAAACTGTTCACACTTGCTGTTGCAGAGTGTCCATCTGGAGTGTCTCAAGCCTTTCACCCACAGATCTGGCAGCTGATACCAGACACTACCCAGCCTTCCAGCCATGTAAGGTTTTCAGATTCACACTCCACTATGTTATCTTGCTTTTAATTAGCACAAAAGCAAAAACGCGTGTGGCTAGTGCCCAAGGAAAATAAGTAGTGCTTGCTACCCTACATCGTTCAAGACATCCTACCTGAAAAGCAATGAAACACAGTGCTATTTTCTTTCCAGCAATCTGGATACTTTAGAATATCTGCTGTTAAGAACTCCCTGCTCTCCACAATGCTCTATTTATCTGGTTTGATCAGGTAGAGTATATACACTTGACCAGGCAATTCACATAGCCATTTTAATGGCAGCACTAGAAAAATGAAAGTGAAAGGTCTATGAATTATTACAAATGCACTCAATCTCTGGCCAGGCAGCAGTGCCCTGAACTGTAAAGGCTTTTTTCTTGTGTTTAAGTTACCATGGAAGATGAAATAGTCACACAGATGTACTGGACAGTAGAAACTGGTATTGCTAGCTGTGTATCATCTATACTCTTTTTTTCTGATTTAAAACCCCACAATCCTCTAATTTAGAAATGGTGTGGGGTTTTTCTGTTTTTAAGCATAAACTTCTCAGCTGAAGTTTTCTTTTTCCAGAATAACATTCAAGATGTTAAAGCTGTTTTGTGAGAATGTATCAGATTATGCATTATACTGCTGTATGGAAACTCAAATCTGTTACAGTGGTGTTGTTTTCTGTTACATGACTATCTCCCAATATATCTTGACTCTAGACCATATTGTTTTGCCTCTCATTATCTTTCTGTCTTTCTCAAGGATTACTGTAGGGTTTGGCATGTAAACTAAATGTTGACTGAATCTCTCCTCTAAGGTAAAGTCCATTTTCTAATCATTGATGCACCATAGTTTCTTTCTAACAGGTTCATTTTTATATTTGACCATAGGATGTTAAACATGAGTATCTAGAAAGAAAACATTGAGCCAAAGAGAGATGGATGCTTTAGAAGGGAAGACACTAAACTGAGTGTCGTCAGTCCTAAATCTACTCATGGACTCAGGCAGAAACATTCTGGATGACACTGAGGTACTGCACCTAGGGCAGTCCAGTACAGATAACATCCACTATGAATCGTAGAATGGAAGGGGTTGGAAGGGACTTTTAGAGATCATCTAGTCCAATCCCCTGGCAGGTCCACCTAGATCAGGTTGCACAGGAATGTGTCCAAGCAGGTTTTGAAAACTTCCAGAGGAGACTCCACAGCCTTCCTGGGCAGCCTGTGCCAGGGCTCCTTCACCTCAACAGTGAAATAGTTTTTCTTTATGATTAAATGAAACTTTGTGTGTTCCAGCTTTTTTCATTACCCCTTGTGCTGCCACTGTAAGTCCTTAAATGTACCCAGGCAAAGACAGAGTAAGGGATTAAACACTTCCACGCTTTCTGCTTCACAACAAACAGTGGGAAACTAATTCCACCATCAGGAGAAGGGTTATATGCTTCAACAGAGCTGGGTGGGCATCTGCTTTACACACAGATGGTGCTCTGCACATGAAGCTGAAAGAAGCCCTGAGTTTTCTGGTGCACATTCCCCATTGTGCTTCTTGCCTCTCCTGTGCACCCAGGGGTGCAAAGGAGCACGTGAGCCTTCAAGGGCACTTCATGGAATTACAGAATGGCTGAGTTTGGAAAAGACCTCTGGAGATGATCCCGTCCAAACCCTGTGCCCAAGCAGACTCAAGGAGCTGAAGAAAGGTCACCAGTTCAAGCAAGATCACCTAAAGCAAGGTTACCAGGACGATGTCTATATGGCTTTTGATTATCTGCAAGGATGGAGATTTGCTTTTCCTCAGCTATCCCTCTCTTCAGCTGCTCATAGACATTTGCTCAGGATCTAGATACCAGGAGCTATCTATCATGTAGCAAAACATCTGGTTGTATCATTTCTTTTACATTATATACCAAGAGAACATGAAAGTTCACAAAGATTGGCTCTACTAGTTCTCAAGCGTCAAGAAAACTCTTATAAATCTTTGCTTGTTCCATCACCACCCTGCACACCAGAGCAGACTGAAGGGCTATGAGATAGTTTCCTGGCCTTCAGAATTGAAAGAATACATATGGATACAGTCCCAAATATCTCAAACATCCCACACAACTCGTGGACAACATCTGTTGTCCTTCTAATGGGAAATGGTTGCTCATTGCCTCCAGGAACCACATTAAAATAGTAAAAGCAGACTCAATATCTTCCCAATGAAAATCAGGGAAACAAGAAAAATCCTATGCAAAATAAACCATCAGAAGCAGCAGAGTTCACCTTAGCCGACACTAAGCTGTAAGTAGAAGCTAGGCTAGGAGAGGTCTCCTCCAGTTTCTCAAGGCCCCCTTTTATTGTTAGACATCACAGAGAGAAATGCATGTGACAATTTTGCCTTGTTTGATTAAAACATTTACACTATAACTTGTTTGGGGTTAAAAAAGTATTAGGAACTTAATATTTCACACTGGTTTTGGTCTGTGAATTTTTGAATCATCTAGAGAATATGAGCTCCTTGATGAAAAGTACTATTTTGTGTTATGAACCAGAAAATAATGGCCTATCAGACTATAGAAAGTGGTCTAAAGCATCTATCTTTAATCTTCTTGTGTAAGTGTTCTAGACACTGTAATTTCCAATAACAATAATGGAATAAATACCTCATTAACCCCTTTAAAGCTTCCAACACCATGACAATATCTAAATGAACTGTCAGTGGAACAGGCATTGTTCAGTAAGACAGCAGACCAGAAAGTTAATATTGAGCTATATCCCAAGGAAGTAACTGAAATGTATTCTCATCATCAGCAACCTGATGGCTTATACATTGTAGCAAAATGCAGAAGGAAAATTTGCCAAGAACCTTGTAAGTTCTTACATTTCAAATTAGTTTTGAAACACAAGATAAAACAGTGCTTACTAAATTTTGGAAGGGCATGTTTGCTTAGAATTTAACTCACAGAAAAGCCACTGATTGAACCTCATATTTACACATTTCTGATCAATAAACCTATTGATATTACACTATCCTCATCATAAATTAGTGTTCTGACAGACTAATACCCACTGCTGAGCTGAATGTCATTGATATTTATTGAATAGGAAGTAAAAATGTAATATCTAGCATGAGCAGAATATTCACATAACAATAAAAAGTATAGATTTAGCTTCAGGGAACGATTCACAGTGCCTGAATGCATCAGAAAGGAAAATAGGGAACTTGTGCAAAAAATATGAAGATTTTAATTATGAAGTATAGGCTTGTGGTGGAAGTGTCCAGATCAAAATCAAAGCCTGTGGGTGAAAAAATTAGGACTATATTATACAGGACACTGAACATTCTATTGACTTGAACACCATGGTAATAGTCACTGAGGTAAATGCACTGCAAAAGAGAAATAGAGAACAGGGCAAATAAAGCAAAGAGAAAGAGTTCTGCTTTGCATGCAGGTGAGGAGAACATAATACCAAAGATGAATTCTACCACGTGTCTCTGAGAGAAGCATTTTACACTATAAAAGGGCAATTTATAGATTTCCTTGAAGGAAATATCAAATAATTCTGAACAAAATCTAGCCTGAGATTTTCAAAACTAGCTAAAAGAGTAAGATAGACAATTTTCAATAAAATATGTGTGTTTTAAACACATAGAACTCTATAAGGCTTTACAAATTTTGCCTCAAATGAAATAAAATAAATTTTTAAAACAACAGCTACTGGTGTGTAATAAACTTGTTCAATCTATGGCACATTGAATTTCAAATGCACCTTAAATGCCCTTTTGAAGTAAAAAAGCTTTAAAAACATGGATATCTAACTTAAACCACTTTAATAGAGGATGGGTTTTAGGAGCAGAGGGAGCTGGCTGAGAAACAGGCTTTCTAAATGTAGTTGTAAATTAGTCAGAAAAAAGGTAACACCTTCAAATCAGATTTCTGATGTGAAAACTTTGACCTTAAAGAAACAAACAGGACAGTGAAACACTGCAATAAAATTGTAAGGACCATGTAACTAATCCTCCTGAGACCAAGAACTCACCTGAATTTTGAGTTATTAGTGTGAGCCCTCTCCATTCAAGTTCAGGAAGGAATTTGGTTGGTTGGTTGGGTTTTTTTTGCTGGAAGCAAAATCAGCCTCTCATAGTCCCTGTTGATGAGTAACCTTGGAAGCATCTGTGGCTGTGTGTTACTAACTGTGATATTATGAAGGGTGACCTAGAACTGCACATCCCTATCTCCAGCATCTCTTGCAAGACAGCAAGATGTGCAGCATAAACCATTTAGCTCCTCTTTGAAAAATATGTGTGTGTGATGCATTAACTTCCACTGTTTCACCATAATCAATAAGGTAACTGGTCACTTGTCTGAACTTACTTATATTTAGATAGAAGCACAACAACAAAGAAAGTTGTATTTCAAGACTTCTTCTGTTGTTTCCATGGATCAGATTTTCCTGGTGCACAACATCCTGATACAGCTCAGTTAACTTCAGGGAAACAAGCAAGAAGTTCAGCTCACAGATATCAGTTTGTGTCAATCAAATCTTGAAAAAGATTTGAACTTTAGAATACATTTTTTAAATCATGGCTTTTTAAGACCATTGTACAGGTCATATGCCCCTGTCTACAGCCAACTCTGAAACACTTTATTGAGTCAGCAGCAAAGTGCAGATCCCCAAGGATGAGTTAAAGTTATAAACTTCAGAATCTAATACCTTGTTACCCCAAAAATCCCCAGCACTACATATCTCTTTTGATGCCTTGATCTTGACAAATAAATCTCTATTGACAGCACTTCTTTTTTTAACCTCTTAGAGACTGTGAACCAACCATTACAGTTTCTGTGTATGAGAAATTAGATTGGTATTGGAGGAGGAATTAAATCATCTTTATGAAGGGATTCAATCCAGAGCTGTTTGGTTTCAGCTCAATAATTCTATCATCAAAGTTTTTCAAATTGTTTTGAGAAGCTACTCACAGCAGAATTATGCAGATACTGAATTGAACTGCATGGCAACAGGTTTCTATGCTTTTTTCTCATTTTCAGTGGTCAGATGCTGTTGTTCAGTCCATTGCTGGGTATGATAAAAGTGTCTTGTATCTGTGAGAAATCAGATCACTTCACTTCCAGCCATAATAAAAAGCAGTGCACAATGCAGAGCAGCTTTAGGAGCAACAGAATGGAAGAGATCAAAGCTGCTCTCCTTCCATCAGCTCCCTGAAGATGGAAGAATCTTTGCCTCTAATGGAGTCAGAGTCATCTTTGGACATTGCTTGGGCTTTTCTCAGACAACTAACTCATTAAATCCTCTCAAAACATATATTTACTTACTGAAATCAATTAAGATATGTCAAATGGCTGATTTTTTATAAAATTGTCTTCTAGTACACAGTACCAGGGTGGTAGTCAGTTCTCTTCCATGCTGTCATCTCCTGGAGCACCAGCAATGAACCAGGCAAGTTCAGATAATCAACATCTCCAGTAGCAATCAGCCTGGATGTAAGACTTCACACCAACTTCAAGACAGAGACTTATACTGACTTCTCAAACCAGCAAAACTGTCATTGAGTATTTTTAGTTTCTTTGAACAAGAATCTCTGGCCTCATCTTTCTCCCCAACTCTCCTGGCTGAGTGAGGACTCAGCAGCATGCAGACCCACATGCACTCCTGCTTCAATGAATCTCACCTGCAGACATATCTAATGGTCCTACTGCCAGCATAATGGTGAATAAAGCACATGCATACTTCCTTCTTTTGGGAACAACTTGATTTTGTGTAATATCAGGATACAGCAGAAACTCAAAGCTTATACACTAATTCATTGGTAGTCTGGTTCCTAAAACCTTCCAATTCCCTTGAAATTCCCTGTCCTCTCCAGCACCTTGGCACTGAGGTCTCAGTCAGGAACACACACAATATTTAGTAATACAAGATGAAGTTCAGTGAGAGGAACATGGATCCAACTTGCTTGGCTATTTGACCACAGACCCCTTGCTAGGTCTGTTCTGTCTTCTATAGGGCCATATCGAGACTCAGAGAAATCAGGTTTACCCAAGGATTATCCTGGTCCTGCGAACAGAAGCTCAAGGTTGCAGTGATCTGTGAGTCAGACTCTCCTTCCAAGTAACAAGAGGAAATGGCCTCAAGTTGCACCAGGGCTGGTTTAGTTTGGATATGAGGAAAATCTTCTTCACTCAAAGAGTTGTCAAACCCTGCCACAGGCTGCATCCCTGGAGATATTTAAAAGCTGTGTAGCTGAGGTGCTGAGAGACCATGGTTTAGTGATGGACTTGGCAGTGTGAGGTGAGTTGTTGGACTCAATGATCTTAAAGATCTTTTCCAACTAAAACAATTCTGTGATTCTATGATCCTATGATAAGTACAAAACTGAGCAAACAGTTTCTGTTGTGACTCACATCCCGGTGTGGGATACAGGTCTGGACCAGAGGATCTGTTTTCAGGGCTCAAACTGCACTCTGCGGTGTTAGATGAGGCAGGATGTTTCCAGACCTCATTATTTGTATTAGATA
This sequence comes from Colius striatus, assembly GCF_028858725.1. Lineage (NCBI taxonomy): Eukaryota > Metazoa > Chordata > Aves > Coliiformes > Coliidae > Colius > Colius striatus. Next base: position 92,380,552 of record NC_084761.1, read on the forward strand.
TACTTTTTGCCTGAATTCTGTGACCTGGTCAATAAGCAATTAGTATTTTATGACAAAGTGCAAGTGGCAGCGTTAATAGCAGTTTGTAGCTACATGCACACATGAGAGCTGAGAGTAATTTTTATGACTCCAATGGAAGTGCGTATAACAAACAGAAGTCAATTTTTATGAGCATAATGATTTTATTCTCTCAATGTCTGTAGAAAATAGCTTTACGCAAATCAGTTAATTGGTATCCCAGTGTACTTGCCCACAGACTGTTCAGCTGTTCCATCTAATACCTGGAGAAGCTTTCAAAAGAGAAGTTTAATACATTTAAAAAAATACAATAGTAGCCACTCAAAATCCAACATGGAAATTTCTAGTCTCGACTCAAAATAGTGGTTTACAATTTTGTAAGTCATTAGTTCTACAACTGATACCACCAGACTTCTTTAGAACAGACTTTTAACTTGAAGATTATAAAAATGCATTTGGTTATTGTACAGACACCAGGTGCTTCCAGCGAAAATTTCAAACCCTCTAGATTTTAGTATTAACATTTATATTACCTCCATCTTGCCCTTGCGTTCAAAACAAACGATCTAACACTCCTTAGAGCAATGTTATCATATTCTGCTCTTTATTATTTCTCTTGCTAAATGTTTTCTTTCCCAAGACTCTCAAACTGATTTAATACCCTTCCTACTTATCCTCCACCTTATGCACAGAAGTACAAGTCTTTTGCATCAATTTAAAGCCAAAGTGATGAATGGAATTTAATGATCTTTTTTGTACAGTTCTGTATAACACTAAACAATGGCCAATGCATTCATTCATGATCAGCTTTTTGCCTTGCTTTTAATTAGCTTCCTATCTGGAGGGGTGGTGTGAAAAATTGCACCCTGGGCCTTACTACATCTTTCTTTTATAAAATGTATGTACAACAAATAAAAAGCACATTTTAACCTACCTGCTACCTATTACGTTAAATGTCATTACTACTAAAGACTGGCAGCTTAGCTAACAAACACCCTCATTATTTTATTCCAGCTCTACTTTGGGTATAGTCAATCAAATCATGCTTGATTTATGTCAGATGCTAACAAAATACAGTATAAATAGAGCCATTGAGTACAATTCAGTGATTCTGTGTTTATTCAGCTCTAAGCTATGAAGCTAAAGTGGATACCATTTATAACCAAGACATGCATTCTTCATGGCCATAAGAGTCAGCAGGCCATAGCTAGAGCACTTTTAAGGCTGAGAGAATATAAAGTGTTCCTATGAGTGGACTCAATTTTTTTTAAGTATGCAAATTAACAACTTATATAAAGATAGAAAACACTACCATGACTATATATCTTTTTTTTCTCCTTTTGATTGGGAAAGTTGTTTGATGGATTTGAAATAACCTAATTTGCAATGTAGGCCTCATTATTAATGGGCAGTGATTTTAATACTTTCCAAAGGTGACTTTCTACAAGGAATGGCTTTCGGGAGTATGTCTACATTACACTTTCAGTTGCACAGGTTATTGCGAGGGGGTTTTTTGTGCTCTTGTCAAGAATTGTCTTGACAATTCTGTACATCCAGGCTATTGACCGGGGGAAGCCCAGTTTGGTTGCGGAAAATTACAGAAGCCTAACTGTACTCGCTGAATGATGGAAGAGCCATGAGCAATATTTGCTGTGTGTCAGCTGGAAGCCCTTCCCAGAGAGTTCAGCACACCAATTCCTCTCCTCACTGCTCTCTCCTTTCAACAATTGTTTCTACTCAACAGCTATAAGCTGATATATATTATACAGGAAAGATTGAGGTAGTCAGGACTGCGGTTCCCATTACAACCCAGTTTTCCTAGAAAGGGAGATAGCTTAAATCCAGATTTTCAGGTTTACAATGAATGTCCTGAAGTGAGTAGTGAAAACGGCAGCTATGAACTGAAGAAAGGATAAGGAAACTCATTAGATATGCTTCAAGTTGTGCCTTTGGGTTTATCCAGAAATGTAGTTTCTTTGGGGGAAAAAAAAAAAAAAAGAGATGTGAGTAGTTTGACATAAATGTCTTTAAAAGTATCTCTGATAAAAACGTTATTGTGTCATACACAGCAGGCACAGAATTATCATGCAAAAGTCAGCTATCAATAGCAGACGCTGTCACTGGTTCTCACCACTGTTTCAGATCCTAAGAGCATCCAGAACCATGATGACTGGATTGAGATGCTTTTCTTGAGTTCCTGACAGCATGAGGACTTGTGAGATAGAACTGGATGGGTGTGCCAGCTGATTGCCCCTGTATCCTTACTGTATGGGCTAGAGAGCAAATTATGTGTGGTGCTCTTTTTGCAGGGAAACATAAGGGAAATCATTCATTGGCTCCTTCCACTTTAACTCATATCTTTCTCCTTTGCTTAGGGCCACAGCTACCAATCATGCATAGATTTAAGCACATCTGGTGTTTTGAAATGGCACTAAATCTGCCCAGCATCATTGTGAAAAACGTCTTTTAAACATGTTGCCTAACTTGACAATCAAAACTGACAATCTTCCCAGCAATCTTCCAAACAAGCTGTAATAACAATATTTAAGTTTCCATTGAGACATTTTATAAAAACCTCCAAAACTTTTGAATCAACAAATCTCATCAAGTTGTGAAAAAGCAACTAAAACTTTGGAACAATATATCAAAGCAGTGCAGTAACAGAGGAAGGTGTGGGAAACTAATGTCACTCCCATATGCTTCCATGGTAGGGTGAAATGCTTCATCACTACGTCACACCAGAGTCTGGTGGTTCCAAAGGAGATTAAACCTGCAATGCATTGACAGAATGAAAACAAAAAAGGAGGGTGGGGGGAAAAGTTGACTTCACAGGCTGTGGCAGCAATCTATATGGGATACGTACAGTACAGATTAGCAATCTTTAATTTCAAAACGTCAACTAGGAAAAGAAGGAACGGACTTTTCCAGCTTATCTGAAGCAAAGACAATGAGTTCTTCCACCTGAGAACCACTGGGAATGAGCAGGTGCCAGAGATATGGGCTAGAAATTAAGATTATGAGGAAGAGGATACAGCTTTTATTTTTGTTTCTTTCACCAAGGATTGACCTGTTAAAATAATGGCAACAGAGCATTGAAATGATCCTAGGTCTCTGTCAGACAAATCATGGCTCAACGTATTTTCTCTCAGCTACATTAGAAAGTATGAACTTGCAACCTTGGCCCCAGCTCATTTAATGGCATACTGACAGGGCAAGAATAATTCACAGGTTGAGCTAATCAAAGGTGAAAAGGGAGAATCAGTAAATGTCGTATCCTTTTGCCACTTTCATCAATCCGACTAACTGAATTTGAGCTAAAGCTTGGCAAATTTTCTGCAAAAGGAAATTAATATGTAACACATCTGAGGCCTGGTGCTGGCCAGCAAAATTGGAAAGCTGGCGTTATATCAGAGGGCGATTATTGAGGGAGAGAATGGCCAAAGCTGAGGTAATCAGAAAGAAGCTCCTGCGTGTCTCTCTCCTCTGATAGCAAAGTGACCCTCCCAGCCCTGCACCTGAGTAGAAATCTCTCTACTTTTCAATTTTTCCCCATCAGGAATATATTCTATTGCCCATTTCTGTTGCCCACACATGATTGAATCAATTCAATTACCTTGGAAAAGTTGATACATATTCAGGCCATGAAGACACTCAGGATAGAAAGAGAGGAAAAGAGACAAAGAAATCCGTATTTACTCAATAATAAGTTTCATTTGGAGAAGGTTTGAAAACAATTCTCCCTCGCATTTGTCCCTGTCAGATCACATTATTCACAAATGAAGTTTACAAAATATCAATTCAATTTCAATAAGGGAGCCTGAATCCCAACACACGAGGGCTGAATTTACGAAATCATAACACTTGAGGGGACCCTGGTGGCTTCCAAATATTTTCCAGTCAGAGGTAATCAAAAGCAGAAGGCTGAATACTAATACATTCAATTTCACCCCTTTTGTTCGCATCTGTTCCCTTATAATGCTATTTTCCACACTTCCAAATCATTGATGATGGCAGTTTGTTGGAAAAAAAAAAAAAAAAGTGTGTGGGGAGGAATCATATAGTTGAAACATTTTTGTGAAACACTTTCAAATATGCTCAATTAATCAATTTACTGATGAGCAAACCAGTGAACTGTATCATGGAAAAGAAAAAATCCTCATGTCACCCCAAATTGCTTTCTAACTACATTGTTAGCATGGAGTATGTACCAGAACTAGACAGCAGTAAAATTTGCTAAAGAGAAAATAAATGTGGTTTTGGCATCAGTCTGTCCACAGCTACTTTCCCTGTAAGGAGAAAAAGCACTAGATCCAGGAAAGTATGCAATGCTGAGTTAAAACCTCATGTTTTCTTGAATTGGCAGTGGCTTGAGCTCTTCATGATTATACCATACTTCCTTAAGCAAAGTACATCAGTAATCCAAAAATGTTCCATGAACAAGGGAAACTCAATATTTTGTCATCTGATCCTACTACTAAGAATTGTTGATGTAACACGTGACTTAAAACTTTAATAAATAGGAAGTTCCAGTCAAAATGCAGAGCACATCACTCCATCCTTCACTGATAGGCAGTCAGCATGATGGGGAAAATAAGAGATTTTCTAATGAACTTCACAGAGATCAAAGACAGAAGTGATTTCTGGATCATTCAATCTCTCCTATATTTCTCTGGCAATTAAATGATATTCAGACATCCTCCAACTAGCCCAAAACAATATCAGACTCCTCAGAACCAAGAATGCATGCAACAAACAGCAACCAAGGCAAGAGTCTAAAAATAATGTAGGTTAATTTGACGTGTCCAATGGCTGCAAAGAAAGGCCACAGTCTTCAGACATCCCTTCCAATTATTTCTGCAAGGAAATTTCTCAGCTAAAGTGTCTCCAGCCAAATAATCAACCATCTATTCCACCTCAGAGTGGTCCATCTGCTTTGCATCATATTTCCTCAACAGTCAGCCTCTGGTGCTTTAGAAGATAGAGAAACAATACAACGTTGCCAATGAAGAAGTTGTGCGTTGCATAAATTCATCAATGAAGTCACAGTTGATTGAGTGTGAAGCTGATAAACTGATAGTATCTCACTGGGGAAGTGCGAGAGTTATGTCTGAATCCAGGGTTCATCAGGACAAGGACCAGAAGGGACCACTGTAATTACATGACTTAGCTTGCTGCTTCTGCATGCACACGGGTCAAAGGACTAACATGTAAGTAACTCTCGATACAACAGCCATGCTGATGCCACAGAGATTTCTCCTACATTTAGTTCTTCATAGATCAGAAATTGCCAACTGAATTTCTCTAACCTCTGTTCCCAGTCACTGGACTTCAAACCCTGTTCAGTAAGGCTGGAGAGTCCTTGCTGTCAACAATACTCTAATCTGATCTTCTGGGATAGCAATAAACACAAAGACTACAGTGTTGAAATAAAAAGTCAGGTCACAGTAATAATAGACATTCTCTGATTATGCACCTCTCTTTTAGGGACAATCCATTTAAACCTGTTTCTAGTAAAGAATGCTTTCTGTTGTGTTTCAGACAACATATGGTCTCCCTAAATCTCCTTTAACAACATGAAAAAGTCCCTGTCCTCAAGCTCATTCCCCTATTATATTTCTCTGTTACTGTTTCAATTACACCAGACTTGAACTGAAGCTGCATGCATGTAGTGTCAGTAAAAATCTTGTTACAGAGGCTACACCGTATTTTCTGAAGTTTGAGTAGGACAGTGGCTACCTATAGGTGTATGATTGAGTCTATCTGAAGATGAAAGTAGCTGTGAGATTCATTCATGCACTACTCAACTGAAATTTGAATTCTGCCACACTGACAAAATCACAGAATCACACAGAATCACAGAATGGTCAGGGTTGGAAGATACCTCTAGACACCACACAGTCCAACCCCCTGCTAAAGCAGATTCCCCTCAATCAAGGGGACACAGGAATGTATCCAGGCAGGTTTGGAAACCTCCAGAGAATAGGACTCCACATCCTTTCTGGGCAGCCTGTGACAAGGCTCACTCATCATCATAGCAAAGAAGTTTTTCCTCATTCAAGTGGAACTTCTTGTGTTCCAGCTTATACTCATTACCCCCTTTTTTGTCACTAGTCATTGCAGAAGAAAGACTGGACTCATCCTCTCAAGATCTGCCCTTTAAGTATTTACAAGCATCGGTAAGGTCCCGTCTCAATCTTCTCTTCTCCAGGCTAAACAGCCTCTGATCTCACAGCTTTTCCTTATAAGAGAGATGTTCCAGTCACCTAATCATTTTTGTATCCTTCATGGGATACAAACAACCTGGATCTGATTGCATAAAAACAGCACTCACTGGTAGATTATTCTTACTTGTAAGGTTTTCTCGAAATGGGAGTCAGAACTTAATATTTGAGAAGCAAAAAGAATGCCTTAGAGATATCACCAGCTGATTTTGCTTCGAGAGGGTAGTCAATCCTGTGTCAGATGGGAAGCAATTAAGAATAGAAGACAAAAGCAATGACTGGCCCAGAGCAAGACAACCAGAAGTTCCTGAAGTTCTGAAGTTCCTACACAATGTCAATGTTTTTTCAGGATAACCAACTTTTTTTTAATTTCACCTTCTTGCTGCAGAGAATAAAATATATGTCAAGTGGCATAACAGTATATGTCCACATGAATGGCTATCTATATCTATGTGTATGCAGAACACACCAATAGTGATTGGTGACAAGCAGAATAAATTACTCAAAAAAACTTGAAAACAAGGTTCATTTACAACTACAGCATGCCACTGAAAACTACAGTGCAAATTGCTTAGTATGAAATTTTACTTTTAAGCTTACTCCATTATAAAAATCTTCACAGGCTTCTTTCCCAACGTGCCCTTTTCTGGCTCTACATGAAAAGATATTCAGTGTATTAGCCCCATGCTGTTATAAAAATGGTTTTATACTTTGTGAAATTATGCCAGGACAACGCCAAATAGCTCAGCTTAATTTAACATTTACACATTGTTGTGAACTATCAAACCAATACTTGCAAAAAAATTATATTAAAATGGGGGTTAATCTAACAATTTACAAACCATACCATTTTAAAAACATGGCAATTGTTGTTCTTAACTCTGTCAAGACCACATGCTGTGCAAACACCTATTAAGAAATCCAAGCTTTTCTTAATGTATTGGAAGAGTGAAAATGTGTAATTGGAAAAGAAAGTGAAAACTCCCTACAAATGGAATTGGCATGGACATATCCTTCAATGGATTATTGTTATCTGTTTCACCACATAAAATAACAACGGTGTTCAAGCCTACATTTTTTTTCTAGTATATTAGGAGAAAATAAGCATTTAATGGTGTTTTGAGAACACTTAAACCTCACCATTATATTCTAAAATTGATCTTGGTGTTTCTGCTTCATGCAACAAGCCACTCTACTGATTTTGTGAAATGCTAAAGCTAGTTCCTCTGGGAAGTCGAAAGAGACACAGTATAAATTGTGGGTCATTTTGCTGTCCTGGTTCAGCACATGTTCCTCAGCAGACAAGCAATGAAATGAGACAGGTAAATTGAGGCTAGGATCATTTTGTATACATCATCCCTAGGATTAATGGACTAAAGTGTCAGCTTCAAAGACAAAGCTTTGGGAAATACAGAGATGAGATATCCTTATTTTAAAAATTATTATTTTAAGTGGCTGCTCTTTCATTAAAGAATATGAGATAGTCCCTTTCCCACATTCACAAATGCAGGAATTCACAAGTAAATTATTTGTAAAATATGCAGTATCCTTTGTATGCTCTGTACTATATGGCTGTTGACAGAGTAACTGCTCCAGATACGTAGTTTATTCACCGCATCAACACTAGACATCTAATAGTCAAGCAGTTAATACAGACTAATCTTGAATTTTGCTCTGTGGGAAGCAGAAAGGAAGGCTTTTTAGGAGAGCATCTCCTTCCATCCTAAGACAGGACTTCTTAAGCCAGTAATGTTTAGATATTTGCCTCAGACTGGGATGTGTCATCTTCCACAAATGCCTCCCCTTGACATGGCTGTTCCACGATGCTAGGCAAACTACAACATTGACCTTTGTTCATGAACATGTGCTCGTTTAGTCTGAGTCACTATGATCTATCTAAAACTGTCTTTACTGGCTCTTTCCAGATTTCATGTTTGAAGCTTTGACAACAGCACATTTCACAGGGTTGAACACAAGACCATGAATCACTCAAGTTTACTGCAGAGTGTTTTCAGAGACTGTCTCTAGAGACAGTCTGTATTTTCAATTTGCAATCAAATGTCTCACCTGGAAGCCTCACTGAGCTATTGACTTTGCTTGTTACATTGAATATTTCATACAGCTTTCACAGCAATACTCCCTGTATTATGATAACTGAGATTTCAATACGAATAAAACTGTGATGGGGTATCAAAGACAATCTGAAAAGTTGCAAACAGCCAGTCTTTGAGGAAAAAGCAGTCCTTTTGTACTAGATACTTGCCTACAGTGTGGAAGGAATAATTAATTTCAGAAACCACAATCAAAGCTGGTTGCAAGCTTTGAGCAGAAGATGGTCTACAGAGATGAGGCCCATCTAGGAACAAAGACCACGCTCAGCCAAAAGTACTGAAGGACTTTGGAATGCCTTAAGGACAGGGACAGCTCAATTGACACTTATGGTCCCAGGCAAAACAGATAAAACTACTCAACTTGGGGAAGAAAATAGAAATTAATTTCATCCAAACAATCAAAACCATAAAACCCTAAAACATAACAAACAGAAAACAACATAGAGTGGTACAATGATGAAAAGTATAACCAGCCCTTTAAGATCACCTTCTCCTCACCCCTCCCCTCTTCTCGGGCTCAGAGCCCTGATCCTAGTGTCTTTACCTCCTCCTCTCATGAATGATTCAGAGGGGTAGGAAATGGGTGTTTCAGTCAGTCTTTTCCCAATAGCTCTTGCCATTTGCCTCTTCTCAAGGCAAGCAGAATCCTCACCGGTCCTCCCTGCTCCAGCACAGGGTCCATCACAGGCCAGGCAGCCCTTGCACAGGCTGCTCCGATGTGTTTTCATCCAGAGGGCTGCTACTCCTTTCACAGAATCACAGAACTTCCCCCTTGCCTCCTCCTGTGTGTGTCTCTGCAGCCCGCAGGCTCCAGCACAGCCTGCGCCATGGCCACCTCCTCACACAGTCTCCTGCCCGTCTGGGCACACTCACCCGGAGCTGCTGGTGGCTCTCAGTCCTGCCATTGCCCTCCATGGGTTGCAGGGGCACAGTCTGTGTTCTCACCATGGTTTGAAGAGGACTCTATGGTCCAGAGCTCCTCCTTCCTTCCCTGATTGTCATGTTTAGATGGTTGACTTCAACTTGTACCACTCCTCCCCATCCTCTTCCTGCTCAGATCACCCTTCTTAAATAATGATCTCAGCGGTACCAGGTGGGCCTGGCCGGGCTGGAGGTGGGGCCACCTCAGAGCCAGGGGATGTTTCAAGAACTACTTACTAGGACCAGCACTGCAGCTGCCTCCTCCTTGTTACCAAGCAAAAAGCGGCTCCACACAAATCCATGACAAGAGATGGACTCCTCTGTTCTGGACTATAGCCTTTAAGCTACTCCCCATAACTGGTGATAAACCCCTAAAGGTACCATATACTGTTAATTTTATTTTATGATAGATAAGGAAATATATTTGACTAATGGATTTTAAATTATTAAAAGTCAATATCCAGCACTGTATTCTTTTGAACCTTCCTGACACTTCATGCAACTCCCTTAGTTTTGGCAAAGAAAAAATATCCGTAACATCAGCTTTACTTTTGCTGATCATTTCGCTTTCAAACACACAGTGCTACAATATTTGAGCTGCTGATAGTACAAGATGGTTTTCAAAATTTAAAGATATCTGCCACCATTTTCAATTGAGAGAAAAAAAGCTCCTAAACTCCAAAACAGTTTGATCTGCTTCAAGGATTTATGTATCTATTTTTATAAAGCCTAAATTTGGAAATATAAATGAAACCTTGATTTCTGATCAAAACAAATCTTAAAGCTAACTGTTTGAAGCTCAGGGAAAGAAGCTGCTTTACCTGGATTTATCCTAAGAGTAGCAGTCTCTTTTCTTTCTCTAAGTTTTCCCAATATTTAATTCAGAGACTTTTTTCACTAGCTGCATAGTTGCACTCAGTCTGCACAGAATCAAACAAGTTAAATAAGAAAAAGATTATGAATTATTTATTCATCTCAGACTCTTGAACCAACCACGGTTTTGGAATCAACATTGAAATACAAGCAAACAAACCTACCATACTGATAACCCTCAAGAAGGCACTGCAGGTTCGAGTTTATTCTAGTAATCCTTTTTCCCACTTGTGTCAATATTAATTCCATGCATTGAAAACTATCCTGCTGCTTCAGAGCAGTCCTTCATGATGCTATGCTGATTCTGCCTATTAAAGTGGTCAAAAACCCCTACTCCACAATGGTTTTCTACATGAGGAAACTAACCTGTGGTCAATTCATTCAGCAGATAAATCCTTATGAATTTAAGAGTTCAGAGTGGTTTGAATGCATTTCACCTTCAAACAGTATATATGTATCTAAAGGTTTGCATGTTAGGAAGTCTGAAATTCAAGCAGGACTTCTGCATAGTTCCGGAATTCTTTACTAGCTTGAAAACTTTAAGGATGAAGAAAGAGTTAAGGCCATAAGACATGTAAAAAGCTAACAGGATTATGGAGAATAAGTGACTTTCATACCTCTATTGTTTGTTCTCTTTATTGGTAATCTTTATTTTTCTTTATTTATACTGTCTTGAATGTTGGGAGAAAATCTCATACACAGAATTGAATTTTCATGGTGGGGCTACTGCTTTGTATAAACCCAGGAACACACCGAAGAAAGAGAAGGTCCTGGAGACTACGTCTACCCCTACAGAGGCTGCAATTTCATCACATTTCTCCTCCTCTTCTCCTCATAATAAAATTACGGAATCTTCAAATGATTTGAGTTGGAACAGATCTTAAAGATCATCTAGTTAAACCTCCCTGCCATGGGCAGGAAACACCTGCTAGACCAGGTTGCTTCAAGTCCCATCCAACTTGACCTTGAAAATTTCCAGGGATGAGGCAGTCACAATTTTTCTGGGTAACCCAATCCAGTGTCTCACCACCCTCACAGCGAAGAATTTCTTCCTAATATTTAAACTAAATCCACCCTGTGTCAGTTTGAAGTCATCCCACCTTGTCCTAATGCTACATGCCCTTCTAAAAAGTCCCTCTCATCTTTCTTGTCAGCCTTTTTAGGTACTGGAATGCTGCTGTAAGGTCTCTCTGGAACCTTTGCTTCTCCAGGCTGAACAATCCCAAGTCTCTCAGCCTGTCTCTATAGGAAAGGTGGTCCAGACTTCTGATCATCTTCATGGTCTTCCTCCAGCCTCACTGCAACAGCTCCATGTTCTTGTTCTTGTTCTTCTTGTACTTCTTGTTCTTCTTCTTCCTTTTACAAGTAAAGCATTAAAAAACATTTCAGTGTAAGCACATTCAAATTACTTGTTGCACATTGCACAGAAAGCCAAGGAGCCCCAGTGGATGACTCAGTGCTTAATTGGTAACTTTTTGCTGCCTTTTCTCTGATGATGTGTACAACTATTGTATTTGCTCTGAAATCTTTATGTCCAAAGATAGTAACTGGCATGCTATTCTCTTGATCTATGGATCTTAAGACCAAAGCATACTGTAAAATGAGATTATCATAATGGGATTTAAAGTTATTAGAGGTAAAGTTGTAGTAATGTATAGTAAGTTCCTGACATTTTCATTTAGCAGTGAAAAATCGCATACCTACAGCAGATACACTGTTAAAAAACACCTGAAAATGATCTTCAAGGCCTGGCATCTATATTTTGCAGCTAGGTTTACAAAATTATTATAAGTAAACTTTTATGAGAGGGAGAAAGAAATAACAAGACATTCTATTAATGGAATAGGAGTTTTACCAAAGGCATAATGTATTCAAAAATATAATAAATGCCAGTAAAAATTAAAGGACCTTATTCTGCTTTATACTACTGCTATTTGAAAGGACACTAGCAATATAAGACAAACTACTCCCCCAGAACACCTAGAAATAAAATAATAATAAATAAAGCCCTCTTAAAACTACAGCCATTGCAAGAAGGTCTCTTTATGTAAAGTCAACTAAAAAAGCCCAAGCAACAATACTGAAATAATGACACTCATCAAAGATGAGCCTTTGAGGGGAAAAAAGTGTTGGGTTAATACACTGCAACTGTAAGCAGGAAGTGTGGGAGCCATTAATTGCTGATTCAGCTCCTGGTTCTGTTTTTGGTAGTTAGTCAAGGAATTAAAATTAAATCTGTGTGAGGGAAATGAAGAAAAATAGAAAAAAAAAACCCAACAAAAGAAAAAAAAACTTATTGATTGAAGGCAAAAAGGTAAATCATGCAGGGGGCCCAATCTATTCCCAGACAACAATATCAAGCAATGATGTGGCTCCAGGGCAAAAGAACTTAATGCATTATAAAACATAGCATAAAAGCTGGAGTTGCTCTTAGATCAAAAGGTAAGACTCTCCCTATATTACCTCGTCCACAATGAAGTGCTTTGGGTCCAGAGATATGAGCCAGTAACCCAAAATACTAAGATCTGTGAGACCTCAGTCAGGGAAAACACTGAAGGCTGAAAGCTAGAATCCACAAAAAAATCAGAATCTGGACTACCTTGTCCTATTATGGCAAAGAACACAAATGCATCACATACATTCATAATCCACATATGTTGCATATACTTACCAAGTACCAGTGGTGTGAACTCATCTTAATAAGAGGTGACTGACCACTAATGCAGATCAATTAATCACTGCTGCAGCAAAAGTTGTACACTATTTTCTAAACCACAAGTGGAACTTTTCATTGTGTTGAATCTGGATACAAGTCCAAGAGCCTGCCACTGATAAGAAAGGATGGCACTAGCAGAGAAAGCAAAGCAAATTGACAAGTAGAAAAAAGTAAAAAGAACCAAGATTGCTGGTATTGTTAAAATCTGCCATTGAGGCTTTAGATGGAAAAGAAAAAAACATGGCAAAGCAAAACCCATGAGATTCCAGAAGTTATCATCTCACAAAAAGAGCAATTGACAGCATCTTTGATGGAAAGAAATGCTACATTAAGAGACAAATGGCATTTATACACTAGCCCAGGAATTATCCCAACTAAGTCCAGCTGAGGAAGGATCAGTTAACAGTTTCTCCAGATGTCACAAAGTAGGCCAGGCAGCAACTGGACCAAAGAAGTTGTCCAACAAGCAGGCTACTAACTCAGCAAGCTTAAAGAGCTAATCACCATGCCATGGCGTCAACATATCAAATTGCCTGGAGTGGGACATATCTTCAAAGGATACTTTAGGTCCACATGAACATGCAGCATATCACTGAGAAACTGTATAAAGATTGTAAGCTCTGGGCTATATCAGCATTGTTTTTTCAATGTCACTGACATAATACTTTCCCTGAAAAAGAACATAAGGGAAATTATACCTTAAAGAAGTTCTAGACTGACTAGGACAGCTTTTTTTATATTGTAATATGAGCTTTCTTACAATATAAAAAAAGCTGTCCTAGTCATTCTAGAACTTCTTTAAGGTATAATAACATTCCAAAGTCAGACCCCTCTCTGTCAGCTAGGTCTTGGAACGCTACTGAACACACTGATAATCCATCAGCACCTGCATGGACAGCCACCACAAGGACCTTTCCTCTGGAAAGATGAAACAAATTGGGATTCAGCCAAATAGTCTTTTCACTTCTGTATATATCCTCTATTTTGTGAGCCTATGGAAACCTACAAAACCTGAAAAAGCATTTACACATGAAATTCAATATGGTGAGGCCTCTGAAAGACATTCAAGGAAGTCTCCAGGGACCAGTGAAATGCCATGTAGACCTACCAAGTAAAGTCCAAGTGTTACATGGAAACACTCTTTCAAAGTTATGCAAGCACTCCCGTGTCCAAGACATTGGTAATTTTGCCTCAAACTTCAAGGCAATTCTGGAAGTGCTCAGCACTGCAGTCATAAAATACAGTTACTAACTTGTCATATGTATCCCAAGAGAAGCCTTAGTAGACCTGCCTGTGAATTTTGAGGATTACGGTCTAGGTCAGTATCAAAAACCTGCATCATAACACAAATTCAACAGTTGCCTTTCCAGCAGTCTTAGCAGAGTGGTCAAGATGACAGAGATGGATTCTTCCTCTCATGCAAAGAGATAGAAACTGTATATCAAAGCTGACACATACAGAGCCATGATCCAGTCTTACAGTCTACATTGTTTGAACTTTACCTATTTTCTAGCTAAAAAGAACTTAGTGCCCAGATCTAGTAATATAATTCTCATTGGCATGTGTCACATGAATCTAAGACCAGAAAAATCAGTCAGAATCTTACTAACCTGCAGTCAGTCAGACAAAGACAAGGAAAGCAAAAATCCAATAGGACTTGACAACACTAAGAGGAAAAAAAGAGCTTCACAGATCAGTTCTCTAAATATCTCTAACCAAGTCTTTCAAGCATATTTGAGACTTGGACATTTGTTGACAAACTCAAGACATTCCAATCTCTTGATCTCATAACCAAATCACAGAATCTTAAGGGATGGAAAGGACCTCGAAAGATCATCCAGTCCAATCCCCCTACCAGAGCAGGACCACTTAGAGGAGGTTAGACAGGAACTCATCCAGGTGGGTTTGGGATGTCTCCAGAGAAGGGGACTTGAACCTCCCCTTATACCTGAATCTACTGAAAAGAAGGTCATGATGGTAACCAGAGGCCACAACCTATATACATTTCTCTCGTCTTTTCAGGTGAGTGGGTGGCATTTTCAAAGTTAGTGACAATAACTGAAACACAATGAATGTATTAACTTTGCACACTTACTACTTTAACCAGTTGTTTATTAATTTTAGTTACTATATCAATCCTGGATCAGTATCCCACACTCCCAAGTGAAATGCCTGCACCATATGAGGATAGTGCTGAAGTTACATTGAGTCATACAGCCTATGAACTTTCTCATATCACCAGCAGTGGCTGACTGCTTTCTTTTTTACAAGCTTTTAAGTGAAAGTCCTCTATTTCCCCATGAACTGAACAGGTTGAAACCCATGTGCTTCTAGGAACATTACTTATTCATGTCTATCACAAGTTATCATTCCTGTGCATATTTCAGCATAATTATTGTTTTCCAGCTTTTTTCTCCTGATTCAATGTCTGCTTCGTATATTTTCCTTCTGGATTAGTGTTCCATTATGCATTTTTAAGACTGTATCTCATTTTCTAATTTCCTGTCATGTTTTTAATGTCTTTTTTAAGTATATCTATGTCATTCCTGGTCTCCACAACTCCTCACAACTTAGATTACTTCCCTTTCTGTGTTATTAAAGGTAATATCAGTAGTGAAGAAATCATTCCTGTTCAAGAAAGTGTCTTCATGTGTATTTAAGTGCTGTTGAAATCCATAGGGTTACCCTTAAAGGTAACCATAAGCTTAAGGGCTTCCTTGGCAAGGGCCTATATCATGTGCTGAGTGACACAGTGCTCAACTACACTACTGCCAACAGTATTACACATATTCACTGTCTCTCTCCTTTATGCTACAACAGATATTTCTCTATTCACGTAACTCTTTGCAAGTCAGGTGGAATGATTGTCGTGGGTACTATCACATAAGACTGGATCAAATGCATCACTGACCTACAACTACTTCATAGTCATTGCAATCCATTCACCCTATTCTTCTGCAGGATCATAAAGGCATTATATTTTGTCCAATGCCATGGGACTGTAGACAAGAATAAAGTTAAAGAGCACATACTTTTGGCCTCATATCCAACCAGAAAACATTTTTTTATGTTGAGATTTGCTGTTACCAAATGCAACTTCCATATTCATTCTTTTTTATTTTTGTCTTCATATTATACATGCTTTTATGAATCTACCTTGTTCATGAGATGTTTTCAAAGGTATTTTAACTTTAAAAATCAAATTTCAATAGCCTTAACAGCATAAAAATAATCCTCTAAGATCCAGAATTTGCCATCTTGACTCACTAAACAACAGGTCTATAAATTTGTACTACACCAAAATATATTAACATATAAGTATACTGTAATTCATTGCTTCTCTTTACCAAGACTTTGAAGACAGGACTTTTTGCTTCTCCAGTCTCATTTATTCTATTTTTCTTTTATTTTCAAAAAGAGTTTAGTGTCTCGGTTATTTTCAGCTGGGATAATCCAACACACTTCTCATTTGCATGTAAAGTACAGTCAATGCGAATTGATCAAAACCAAATTAACAGCAATTGGTTCCAATATTTTCCCTGTTTACACATTAGCTTGCTACCTTTAACATATAGATGTATTGAATTCAGCTTAGCAACCTGAGCATGAATGCTGTGGCCTTTAAAGAGAAACTTATCTGTAATTAAAATCATGCACAAGTTTTAGTGGGAATCTGTTTACTACCTAGAAAGCGAGCTGATTCTAAAAATGAATAGAATTTAGCTTTGTGGTTCATGGGTTTCATTCTGAATTAAATCCCCTAAAATTATGGAGAGTTGGTTTTATTAAGCTTCAGTTTATATGAAGATTGTGTCTTGTTCTGGGTGGGATATTGAAGAAAAATTAAAAGATACCCCTCCTTCCCACACCACCATTGATTCCTTTTTTTAAGATACCATTACAAACTGATAATAAGTTAACACAGTTATAATCATTATGAGCATTTTTTGCAAAAGTCATACAGTAAATATGCATTGAAACGACAGGCATGTGGTATAAATCATCTGGCACAGTGTTCAGAGGACAAGTAATAAAGACTTCAGAATAAAAACTGAAGCACATATACAGCAGTTGCTATAAGAAAATGATTTATCCTATAGGGTATATTGAATTGCTTATTATAATTTAGAATGGTAATTGCTATGGCTTCACTATACTGTTTAATTGCTACAGTACACTGATATATACCATGGAGGACACTGCAGTAACTGCTGTCGTTATATAACAGTATTTGCATAATCTGCACTGTGGTTTATTCTTAGTAGATAATGCAGTATACACAGGAATCAAATTGTTTCTCACCATATTGATTGCAATTAAGGACAGAAATATGAATACTAAGATAAGGCCTTTTTCAAGGTATACATCATAGCACTGAAACAAAATCCAAGTTTAAGTCATTACTGTGCTGGACTTTCTAGGAAAATAATTATAGAATTGCAACTACTGAGATTTTTGTAACACAAGTGTAAGGCAGAATTCTGGATTTTTTGCAAAGATCTCCATTTTCCAGGCCAGATCTTTCTCACAGAAACCTGCAGTGAAATCAACTTAATCACTCCAGAGTGATGAAGGGCAGGATTTTAAACTAACGCGAATCATTGCCACCGTTGAAGAGTATGTACTCTTCCCAACACTGCATGACATTACAATGCCTGGATGGGAACTGGATGAAACTGTGGTCTATGCTGGAGGTCTCTACACTGGCAAAATGTCAATGAGGTCCTGTGTGAAACTTTGATGTTAGCTTGGCTCCAAGGGTGCTAACTACCTGTTCAGCTTTGCCTCCAACTCTGCAGGGAGCCAGCAGTGACCCCTCTGAGAAAACAAACCTCCTCCCTCTCTCTCCAGACACAGGTTCTCCTTGTTACTTTTGAGAACCTAAAACTGACTGCATCCCTGCACATGTTACCAGACTAGAAGGCAGAAGCATATTACCACAGAAAGGAGCCACCACTGGAAATTTTCCAATGCCAAATCTCAGGCCAACTATTCTATCAGCAATGTTCCCACTGCACTTGGGTACTGGGACAGTCTACAAGGAGTGGAACTCCTATCCAAGAGTGTTGGGGCTAAATTGTAGCAAGCTATATAGATCATTATAAATCTTTTCCTTTTCTTAATTACGTGTTCCTGTGGGACAATATAAGGACTATATTATGGCAAAAGGACAGGTGTTATCATGTATTGCAATGGAAACTGCAACGGAAAGCTTAAAAAGGACTTGTCACTGGCCTGACTTTTTAGTGTTTAAGGGAAAAAAGCAGAAGCTGTGGATCATAGGCACCAGCTACGCTAACACACTTGAATAGGTGGCATATTTTGATGGATTTGTTTATGTTTTTGTAAGTGAAAGTAATCAATGCTATTTACTTTGATTTGGGAAATTTGCTATTTGTTATTTCCACGGGTTCTGACTGACAGCAAACTAGCTGAAATTTTGTCTTCAATTTTAGCAATTCACTCATCTTTCATTTAAAAAGAAGCCAGACAAGAATCAGAAAGAAAATCATGTCACATGGCTCAGACAATCTCAGTAATTAATTGTAAAAGCAGGTGATAAGGCTCAGGAAAAATATTTGGCAAATATTTGAAAATAACTACTAACAACTCACTGAATTAAAACATCAGAGTTGATAACATAGGATTATAATTAGCTCAGCTCTACTGTTAAAACAAGGGACTGAATAAAGTTGTGAGGACACCTCACTAGAAAAAAAAAGTCCTGTTTCACTTTGTGGACTTCCGTAGTTTCCAGAAGCAAAGGATAACAGGGAACATTGATGTACGATAAATGTAGCATGCAATCACTCTGATTGTTTGTGATCATGACATTTTACAAACACTGCTTCTCTGTCATTTTCTAAAGTATTGTTTTAGAGGATTGTGGCAGAGGTAAAAGAAAAAAAGAAGAAAAAGAACAAAACAAAGAGAAATGTCACACTGTCTCCCTAGACAAGCCAGATTGAAAAATTGAAGAGAAACCGACTTGGATGAGATAGATTCATAGTACTGGCACTATATCAGCAAAATCTTTGATTTTAGGATTATTGAAGTAGTAAAAACAGTGATTCTTTTCACAGGAATGTATACTATGCTATCTATATACTACATTGAGTACAGCACTAGTGGCTTGCAGTTAGAGCAAGAGCTTGCTGGATATGTTTTCATTTGACTCTGTTACTGACATACTGTATGACCTTGAGGTTCAGATCCCACTCATGAGATGGAAATAATAATCTTTACCTATTTTGCAGCTGGGTAGATGAAATCTCCGAGAGCTCTCTTTAAATGCCTGCAGCCAGTAATTAATGCATCATATATTTCATTGTATTTCTCATTTTGTAAGGGGAATTAAATAAACTTTAAAATAACTTTTATTTTATAACTTTTAAAGCTATTTTTAAATAACTTTAAAAAAAAATAGTAAATAATTTCCCTGCAGTGACCACAACCCACACCTGGCCCATCGCATTTGCAGATTGGAGAACTGGAGTTAAGCCAATACAGTTACCCTTTAACCCTTCAACCATAGTTAGGTCAGACCACAGATTCAGCCCACATGCTTGCAGGCAGGTGCCTAGGCAATACCTGAACATTTCTTATTTTTTAACATGTGTCTAACAATGACTTTCAGGCTTTCAACATGGCTAAAAATCTAATCCAACCCTTGCTTTCTCTTCACTTGATTATCACTTGTTCTTTTTCCTTTCATGTTGGCTACTTCCCACTAGGAAAACCTGCTGTCTGATAGTAGTTATCACTTTTTCTTTCACTAACATTATACATCTAGCAATATTTTTTACTTTAAAGACTTATTTTACTTAGCTCCCTCTGTCAGATATATCTAGTGATCTATTGTGATACCACCCCTTGGTCTTCCTCAGCCAGTAGTATAAGCCATTATCATCTTCTCCTCCAAAAACCTCATGCTTTTCCCTTATTCTTGATACATGAAGTTGAGATAAACATGGAAAAGATTATGTTGGTCCTCATGTTCTCCTCCATCAAATCTTCATTCAAAAATTCTGCATTTGTGCCTTTAAACCCAGACCACTACACAAACAGGCAGCAAGTGCAAATTGATCTCTTTTCAGCTGAAATTTTTCCTTTTTTCCTGCTTCTCCCATAAATAAAATAGTCCATACTTTGTGTCCAGAACTAATGAAGATGAACCATTTTTTTTTATTTCAATCACTTCATTTTTTGTTAAATTTTAAATGCCTAGGACATGGACAGTTTCTTGTTCTCCTCATTTGTATTTGCAATACTCATATAACATCTCAAGCCCCATTTAATGCTCTAGAAGCCATCACAGGATGCATATTTACCACCTAAAAATAAATACAATTAAAACCTGAAGATTCTCTAATTTTTGTTGGTTTGAAGAAATGGAAAGAGCAGTCATGTGAGAGTAATGTAATGCAAATTTCATTAGGGTCACAACACAGAATGAAGAAAACTGCTTGAGCTCAGATTTGGAATACACAGATATAAACTGATAAACTATAATTTTTATCTGGAAATTATAAGAAAGTTTCTAATTAGTGAAGCAACAAATTTCAGGAATACCCCTCCAGTAGGTGAGTTTGAGTAGGGGAGATGGCAACAGGAAACCTAAGGGGTTTCAACAGAATTTTGATCAATTATAAGACCAATCCAGAGTGCCCATGTGAGCAGAGGAGTGACTGACACAGCAAATCTCCAGTCCCTTGTCCCTACTTTGAACTTTATTTAGCCTTCAGAATTGTTTATAATAACTGGTAATCAATGGAACAACTTGCAGCTCAAAGCAGAGGAATATTCTCCATAACACATAGATAGGTTATAAGTTTTTCAACCAAAAATTCCCTTCTTGTCTAGTGTAGTTATCATATCATCCCACACTTATTTAAACAATATGAAATGTCATTGTTTACATACCACAGATAAACATGCATACAACTTACAAACATACATGCAACATGTAAAATTGTTTCAGATACCAGCCCTGCAAACACACTGAACTCTGAAATTCAAACACTTTATTTCATATAGATGACCAGGACCAATTATAACAGTTTCAAAGGCAGCAGATACCTACAGTGACAGCTGACTCCACTCTTTCTAGAACTTGTTTTTGTAGTGTCCTAGAGAAATAACAGAAGCTCAGCCTGATTGACTTGAATATAGTAAATAATTCCTTTGACATTCTGAAGGATGTTAACAGAGACACTTGTACACCTATTCTCCACTCGTCTGACTTCAGAGAAGATCCTGAATCCAGCTCAAGTGTATATGCCAGGCATTCATAGAATCACAGAATCACAGAATCTTAAGAGTTAGAAGAGACCTCAAAAGATCATCCAGTTCAACCCTCATGCCAGAGCAGGACCACCTAGAGTAGGTCACACAGGAACTCGCCCAGGTGGGTTTTGAGTATCTCCAGAGAAAGAGACTCCACAACCCATCTGTGCAGTCATCTGTTGTGACTTTTGTTTTCCTATATATCCATGCAACTATGCAACTATGACACTATGTACTGACATGAAATATCAGAAATAATATTATAAGGTTCCACCAAAAGTAAGCTAGATCATCTGTGCAATACATTTTCAATAATATAACAAAAACATCCCTTTTTCTCTACTCAAAACCCTAGGGCAGATGCTGTTATACTGATAGAGTACTGCACATTCCCTGATGTGTACCGCAAGCTATGCTGGTAAAAGCACACACAAATAGAGCAGTCAACTTCTTTTAGTGTAGAATAAACACAAGAGAGTGACAGAGACCTTGTCTGTGATAAACCAGGTAAGGTAGCTCTAGCTGCAGTAATGGAGAGTCAAATGTACAGACTGACTCTCAGTGACCCATTCTGAAGGCTACAGCTTAAAACAAGAGACATTTAAAAACCTTTGAAAACTGTCATTTCCTACTGGTAGGAGATTCTTCTTGTGTTGCCAAGACACTAATCATATTAGAACTAGATTTTAAAAAAGGACCAAGTCTTCACAGCTGAAATTTCTGTACATTTTTATTGCCAGAGGGATTTTACTACCATCTACCATTGTATTGTGTAAATGAGCTAATATGGGTTTTAAATTCCCAGAGAGTTCTTTGTGTAATTAGGAGGAACCAAATTTTGTAAAATCTGTTTCTAGACCTTGCTTGTGGAAAATCTATTTTATTGGTCTTTGAATAGAGTTATTTGACTAATATACTCAAGCAGCAATTTACAATAGCTTATACTGACCTTGAATTTGCTATGCAGGAATAAATGTAATGTCAGACCTTATTCTCTTGCATGTTAAGCATCCTGATAAATTCATATAGTTGAAGCAGGACAAGCAGGAAGTTTTAAGAGAACATAAGGTTAAGTTATATCTCTTTCAGCTCAAGAGTGGGCAGCTCTGAGAATATAAAAAGACAGATACTATTCTGAACTTCAGAATGACCATCGTTACCTCTGATGGGAACTCTGTACAACCAATAAAACTCATTCCAATTTCCTTCACATCACTGTGAGTAAAGGTCCTGCACCACCTGCAGAACTGAATGAAAGCCCTTAACTTCTTAGGCAATGCCAGATTTACAGTGTTCTGAGTAAAACCAGGATTTGGGCTCCTAATGGGTTGCTGTCTCTTCCAGTCAGCTTGTGCCACTTGGTTCTGCCTTCTGCAGAACAAGGAGAAATGCTGTAAAACTTCCTTCATGTCTTTTTTACTTCACCCAAGTGGCTTCTTGTATAACCATGGCTTTAGTCACTTGGGGTTAGCATTCTGATCTGAAAATGGTCTTATACCTGCAGAAATACTTGGAATAATGGCTCATCAGCAGTTTTTAATACTCTCATCTCAAAATGATACTTGTAAAGAAACTTTTCAATATTCACCATGGAATCTGTCAGAAAACAGGTTCACTATGTGACTTCTCTGACTTACTAGACACTATCCATAACAAGCAGTAAATAAATAATATCCAAAGATGTAGCTGAATCCCAGAGACAGTGTATGACCTAATAACTTGTGCCCTGCTTGAATGAAGCAGTTTGCAAATCTGTAATTAAACAGAAACATTCAAAATTCTGACTTTTTCAGACCATGTCAGCCCTGCAAATACGAGGCATCTAAGTACTGTTGAGGATCTGGGTCTGAACAGTTTTCCCAAGGTCATACCCAACACCTGTAGCAATATGAGGAATTAAACCCATGGTCTCATCCCTTTGTAAAATAGATGTACAACAGGACTCCTTGTTTGCAGATATTAAAAGTTGTCACCCTTCAATACATGACAATATTTACATTGGGGAAAAAAGAAATCAACAGTTCTTTTGTTTTCACCTTTGTTTTGATCTTGAAGCTTCAATCCAACATTCTCAGTCTCCAAAATGAAAGCAGTAAATTGATATGTCATATAGCTTACAAAATGAGGAGTGTTATCAAAGGCAGGCTCTGTAACTAGACCTTGTTCAGTACATAAGTACAATTCATGTTGTTCTCACCTATTACTCAGGGCTTGAATATGTAAAATATGAACCATTCCACAATCTGCATGCTCATTTATATTACTTTTATGTGAAACTTAGGAAATAAAAAATGTTCCATTTCCCCTTCAAGTGTAGCACTCTGTGTTACACAGTCCTGCTGGTTATCTTGGTGAGACCAGACTTTGCCACTTTTCGCAAGGGAAAAATGGATATTTATCATTTGAGCGTTTGAGTTTAAAAGTGAGGCTGAGGCTCCCAGAAAGAAAATTAATTACATTTTCTGACATTTATGACACTAGTTGGTCTCAAATTTCACATGAGTTCAAGCTGTTTTGTGGTTGGTATACACAGAAGATTTTGTAGTTGACACAGGAGAGACTGTGGTTCCAAATAAAATACTAGCCCAAAGTAGAAGTATTTTGCAAGGTTTCAATCCAGAGTGAGGTATAAAGTAGAGGCATCATCTAAATTTTGTTCTAAGTTTTCCAAACTCCAGGTTCAAAGAAAAATTTGAGGATAATCTCAGGGAAAAGATAGCAGGGGTATTTTGTCATGAGATTTTTGCAGAACAAAGTAAATAAGACAGTTTTGAAATGGCATTGGAAGGATCACCATTTAGCTGCTTACTACTGTCTCTGCTGTGCACCTTCAGTTGAGACAAACTCAAGTCCTTATTCCTGTCTTGCATTTAATTGTCCTTCTCCTCTAATCCTTTCTTTATAGTTCCACAAACTGCTTCTTTATTCTCAACCTGTTTGACTGCACTATTGTTTTCTCCAGCTCCTACTGCTCTTGTGGGATCCCTTTTCGCAACTGCTCCTTATGCTACCACTTTCTCTGCTAAAGTGTCCCTTGCCATCTCAGACACATCTCCCTTTACTTACAGGACTTTCTGCTCACTTCAGTGTTTTTCTTTTCTTCTTTTTTTCTTTTTCCATTCCACTTTGTCAATTCATCTGTTTCCATTTTCCTTGAGCCTACTTAACTCCTGACAATTGCTGGCTCTTCTCCTTTGCCTATACTTACTCTTGGAGACTTTCCTTGTCCCTGGATGCAGTGCTGTCATATCTCTTTGTATTTTATCCTTCATAGACACAGCCATGAGGGACCCTCTCTTTATTTGCAGAAGCATAGTGAATATAAGACTGTTACCATGAATCAAACATCAGACTTCTCTGCTGAAAACAAACAAAAACCCCCCACTTAATTAACAGTATCCTTATAGATCATGTATTTCAAAGAATCACAGAACAGTAGGAGTTGCAAGGGACCTCTAGAGAACATCCAGTCCCCCCTCCCCCCTCTAAAGTAGGTCCACATAGATCAGGTCTCACGAGAACACATCCAGGTGGCTTTTGAAAACCTCCAGCGAAGGACATTCCACATCTTCCCTGGGCAGCCTGCTCCAGTGCTCTGTCACTCTTACACTGAAACAGTTTTTCCTTAAGTTTAAGTGGAACTTCTTACATTCCAGCTTCTTTACATTATCCCTAGTCCTGTCACTGGACACTACAGAAAAAGTGTTGCCCGATCCTCTTGACAAACAGCTTTTAAAAACTTGTAATTATTAATGAGATACCCCTTTAGTTTCCTCTTCTGCAGGCTGAACAGCCCCAAGTTCCTGCTGCCTTTCCTCATAAGGACGATGCTCTGGGCCCCTGATCATCTTGGTGGCCCTGTGCTGGACTCTCCAGCAGTTCCCTGTCCCTCTTGAGCTGTGGAGCTCAGAACTGGACACAGGACTCCAGATGAGGCCTCACCAGGGCAGAGTAGAGGGGGAGCAGAACCTGCCTTGACCTGCTGGACACATTTTTCTTGATGCATCCCAGGCTGCCATTGGCCTTCTTGGCCGTGAGAGCACATTGCTGGCTCATGTTCAGTTTATTATCAACCAGGACTCCCTGGTGTCTCTCTGCAGAGCTGCTCTCCAGTAGGTCAATCCCCAGCCTGTACTGGTGCATGGGATTGTTCCTCCTGAAGTGCAGGACTCTGCAATTGCCCTTGTTGAACCTCATGAATTCCTCTCTGCCTGAATTTTCACATTATTCTTTCCCTCTGAAATTCCAGGCTATTTTTTAAAATAAAACATTGCAAACTGAGTATCATTCTACCTTCCAGAACCTTACCAGTAACAGCTAAGGAAAAATGTATGATCTCCCCTTCAAGTACCTTCTTCTTGTCATTCAGGATCTTCCTTTGACTGCACTTTCTCAAGTCCTTTCCATCCCAGAAGTAAGTTTAAACCCAGTTAAGCCAGAGATGAGAACTCTGTTCACTTCATATCAATCTGCTTTTAAAGCATATATTTTACATAGTAAGACAAGGTTAGTTCCAGTCTCAGAAGACAGCACTGAATACAATTACTTATTTACTATTCTACCCCAGTAATCTCATGTCTTTTTGGTATTCTGATAAATGTCAACCTAAGAATATAAAGCAAAAGTAACTCCATGTTGAAAACAACCACATGCTGAAAAAATAATACTGACTCTTTGTTTCTGAAAATATTTTTTCAAACTTCCCAATCTGTTGAACTGGGAAACAGAATTTCAAGACATATGCATTTAAGGAACACTTTCAGAAAAGAAAGAAGGAAACAAAAACTTTTGGCATTACCTTTAAAACCTATGCCAAAGATATTTGTGCTAAGTAAAGTTTTAAATAACATATAATACTTATATTCTTCCATAGTTGAGATGCTAGGAAAGAAATATCTTACTTTTACTAAAAGTAAAAAACACCATGAACAGTTGTTTGTAGGAAAACCACTAATCCTCTAAAAATAAAAAGGCACTAAATTAAATTTTGCTCTTTAAATGCTATTGACAATTCTGTAAGTGAGATCAATTTTCAAAGTCGGCACCAAAAGGGATTCCACTTGTTTCTCTGAATTATTGACAACAGATTTACATATCCTCACTTATAGCAGTGAAATCAGCAATTTAATTTGATCCCAAATTCCCCAACTTCAGTAGCCTCTGTAGTATTTAGATAATAGTTTATCCTGAATAGTGGTCTGTCCAACACTTGACGCAATGTGGAGTGAGAAAGTGCTGGAAAGCCTCTCTGAACCATTTCAAGCAGCCTTTTAAGAAGCTATACAGCAAGGAAGATTAAACATTAGCTGATTACCGACAAGTAATTAACAATGTCAACGAAATACAGAAACTGAATTAATAATAATTATATCATCAACACACTGATCATCTTGTAGAGAATCCCAGGGAAGAGGAGAGGTTAATTACTCACTGCTAGCAGAACGGCAGGAAGTCGACCACAACCATGCCTCTGCATGGTGTTAACTGCCAGGCAGATAATTAATTAACATCATAATTGTAAGGCAGGCAGCATGAAAATATTGAAATATTACTTCATTTCCATTCTATTACCTATCTAGCACATCCTGTAACTTAGAAGTTGGAACTTCAGAGCTTGATTGTGACCAGTCTCCAGGATCATATGGCTTTGATCTTGTTTTCCATCAGAGGTCTATAACAAGTGACAGACTTAGAGGTTTGGACAGAGGACAAAGAGACATACTTGTCCTGTCTTGATATGAGAAGTTCAGCATGGTTCAGGTAGAGTTAGACTTGTTGGTATGCACATGGCTAATGAGGGAGTGTTAAAAATTTCTTCCAGATTAAAGTAAAAAAAAAGATTTGGAAAAGATAATAAGTCACATACTGATACCAAGTCCCAAGCAAGACTTCAGGGAGAAGTTGCACAGCATTCACTTGTCCTACAGGCCTTGGACTCCCACACTAAATGTCATGGCTTTCAGCTTTACTAAGGGTCATTCTCTAGATCCTTTTTGTTTTGTGGTCTCTATAAGGAATGCTCTTTTTCCATCGCAAGTTGTTTGTCTTGGAGCAGGAATGTCTATAGTCCCTATGGTCTACAAGATGAAATACCACATAAATGGAAGCATTTTGTGTAGTTATGGTCAATCTTATCAAGGAAAGACAAATTCAAACATCCTTCCTGTCAAGCTGATGAAAGGAATGAAAGAGAGACTAAAGAATTTTCTTGTATGCAGGGAAGTAATGTAAGACAGAGATGAGATGTAGTTGATGGACATTCACTGGTTGGACATTAGAAGAGAATCTTTACATTTCAGAAAGCTATTCTAAATCTCATGGTACAAACTGATTTAATGAAACCAAACGCTTACAAAATGGAGAGCAATACGTCCATTATATGACATGAGACAGAGGTGGGAGTTTGATTTGGTAAATTAAGAGGTTCCCTAGTGCGCTCTGTTCTGTCAAAAAGCCAGAAACACTTTTGCATACTCATTTGCCCTGCTGAAGGAGCAAGGAATATCATTCAGCTTCCAACATTTCACAAAGGTCTGAGTCAAACCAGACTTATCAGTCAGTGATAACTCATCTGTACAAATGGCAAAGATAGTCAACAGCTCACCTATACTAGAACATTTAATGCTATTAGAAAAAACTATGTAAGTATCTTCACATCTGAGAGCCCTTCCTGGCAGTTTGCATCATCAAAATATGCTGGGAACACCCATAAATATCTTGCTGCCCTAGTGCCACTGCCTTTGGTATGATGTCTAGCTCCCACACATATTTCTATTTCCTCCCATGATAAACAAGATCCATGTGTGTTTGTGTGGAAGGATTTTTAAAACATTAGAATAGTAAATTCCATAACCTTATGCATTCTGACCCTTTTTAAACTTTCCATCATCTTTCCAGCAAAAACTTTATGTTTATTTTAGAGAAAAAACAATCTATTCTATTTCTAACATAAACATCTGTAAATATCACCTTCCACATCTTTTGCATTTCCATAAGGAGAACTTAATTGTGCCATAATATGTAATGTAAATATAAAGCCAGAAAATGTGAGGTGCCAGCCACTTCAGTCTGCATCACTGACAGACCTAATATGTTTTCTCTCTCTATTCATTTAAATGGGTACAATACTGCTGTAATGAACACTTGCATCTCAAATAATAGAGAGAAGATGCATTTATATGTACCTCGTTCTACAAAGCTGAAGCAGACATATATGGAGTGTGGGGAGTTTTAGGAATTGCTGTCTGGATACTGCACATAATTCTTTTAAACACTACTACTGGCTATCTAAGGATTTGTATGAAGTTTTAGCATGAGGTTTAAATCTGTCGTTCCTCTGTCCTATTGTCTTTCATACATTAACTTCTTCACAGACTCCAGACTTGAGTAGTCCTGAAGTCTACTTGATATCATTCTTTTTTCCTTAAATGTTCTGTATTTTAAACACGTAAAATGTGGGAGGTTTTAATATAGAGCTGAGAAAATGCGGGTAAAATTGCCAGTGTAAACCAGGTAAGCTAAATCAAACCAAATAGAGAGTGTTTCCCAGAAGAAAACACATCATAGTGTGCTGAGTGGATCTTTAATGATAAGATTGCATATGGAACGTTTCAAGTAACTTCACCCAATTACATCAAAAGACAGTAGTTACTACATTAAAGGTTTTGTTAATAGCAATAAAGAAAGGATGGTCTGAAGTGCAGCCACTAGATTAATTAAAATTAGAATGCTATAGATGGCTACTAGATTGCTCATTTTATATAACGAATTGAAAGCCTAATAGGAAAACTCATAATACCAGCCCTCTTAACATTAACAATTACCATGATTAACAATGATACTCACAACTCATTTTTCATTAAAGGCTATGGGCAGAGATAAGCTTGTTTATATAGACTAGCTTTTGAACCATGAGCTATTTATCACTTAGAAAGCCATGAAAGGACTGAACAGCACCCAGCAATTAAAACTTGCAAAGTGACCTTGTGACAGTGAAAGACCCACCCCACTGAAGCAACAGTAAGGCAATTGTTTTTAAATCAGTTGGAAATTGAAAGATAATTTGTTGGTTTGTTAAATCATATATCTTGGCCTTGGAGTGACTGGAGTGTATTGCTGCACACAAAAGGGCTCTCACAGAGATACAGGTTTTCCAGTGTACACTGCAAATTGGAGAAGTGAAGTTTTAACAGATACTAGATCAAGAGATCAATGTGCAAAGTATCAATAATGTTTTCTATTAAAACAGCAGATAAAGAAACAAGGATTCATATAGGTGTTTTCATCGACAAAGATCAAGGCATATGCCATATAAGCACCTCAACTCGATATCCTCATTTTCCTGTTCTTATTTTGGGTTTCCTGCCTCATTGCTGTAGTCTCTCATTACTCCTTCCAGACTAAGCTTTTGAGAAAAAAGTCTCTTATTTGCCTGTCACCCAAACATTACACAGCCAAGTCCTCCTCCTAAGGTCTTGCAAGGTTTCCTAGGTTCAGTTGAAGCACTATGAAGTCAAGATAGTGCATGCATTAAAAGAACAAGAAAATAGCTCTTAAGCAAAAGCAAAGATGGAAAAAATTAATCAGATGTGGCTAAACTGTTCAATTCAGGTATCTGATATTTGTCAGATATTACTAAAAAGTTAGTCATTTCAGTCTTGTGATATTAGATATGCTCAGAAATAGTACAGTATAATATTAGAAGAGGCTAAAAAATACAAAAAGATTTCAAGATATCCTTCCTAGCAATGATTCACATAGCCATTGAGAGAGAGATAAACACTTAACTACAGCATGCACCCGTACACCAGTAGTCTAGTCTCACCAATAGAGCCCCAAGGAAATAAAAGGAACTGAAAAATTAGAAGGAGCTTTGCAAAATGACTGATTTGAAAGATGCCATATTTACACACTTAACCCACCTTTAATTCACCTTCGGGAGCTACTCGGGTTTTTTGTTAATCAAATTAATTTACTATTCAATTAAAAAGCAAAAATGAATGTGGAAGCTCTATTATACCAGCTACATCAGAAACACAAATGTCCATGTGTGCATATACATCCAATTTAAAAAACAATAAACTATCTGTCCACAGGTAACATGTGTCCCAAGAAATTTTCTTAATTTACTTTGGGTAGAAATTAGATGTAAAAAATTTGCTTAGTGGAAGAATGAGTGGGAATCAGACTGTAGCCTTCAAGAGCAGAAAAAATAGGTTGTACCTTTTTCCTCTTTCTCCATTCTTCTGGTATGGATTGATTTCACGGGACGTGCTTCTGAGCAGTGAGGACAAGCTAACTAAGTGTAATTAATATACACTGCAATTGGTTCCCCAATCAGTTCTCCCATTTTTATGGGGCTTTTTTCAGCAGCTTATGATAATGAGCCAGCAATGTGCCCTTGTGGCCAAGGCGGCCAATGGCATCCTGGGATGCATTAAGAGTGGGGCCAGCAGGTCAAGGGAGGTTCTTCTCCCCCTCTCCTCTGCCCTGGTGAGGCCTCATCTGGAGTCCTGTGTCCAGTTCTGGGCTCCTCAGCTCAAGAGGGACAAGAAACTGCTGGAGAGAGTCCAGCACAGAACCACCAAGATGATCAGGGGACTGGAACATCTTTCGTATGAGGAAAGGCTGCAGGAACTGGGGCTGTTTAGTCTGGAGGAGACTGAGGGGAGATCTTACTAACATTTACAAATATATAAATAATGGGTGTCAGGAGGTTGGGACATCCCTTTTTTCTATAGTAGATAGTATCTAGCAACAGGACAAGGGGTAATGGGATGAAGCTGGAACACAAAAAGTTCCACTTAAACATAAGAAAAAACTATTTTACTGTTGAGGTGATGGAGCCCTGGCACAGGCTGCCCAGAGGGGGTGTGGAGTCTCCTTCCTTGGAGGTCTTCAAGACCCACCTGGACATGTTCCTATGCAAACTGATCTAGGTGAACCTGCTCCTGCAGGGAGATTGGACTAGACGATCTCTCAAGGTCCCTTCCAGCCCCTACCATTCTATGATTCTATGATTCATTCTATGATTCTATAATACTTACAACTGATTTATAATGCAGGGCTTTACCCCAGCACACCTTGCAAATTCTGGGTTACTTTCCAAGATAGTTAACACCAGCTGGTAGGAAGGGAAGGCATTTGGCATGAATTTTGGAGTCAAGGCTACACTGAAGATGATGTCAGACCATGTCATGTTCTGCTGCCTGGATACCAGTTAGAATCCCTTCATACTCCCTGCTGCTGACACTATTTTGGCAAAGACATTCTCCAAACTATAATATCCCAGTAGCTAGTGCAACACCATATTATTCTGACGAGAGACACTTATCAGGCTCCCCTTTCTTACACTATCTGTCTCATCATGGGCAAATGGTCCTCCTGCTTTGCTGATTGCTTCTGAGCAGGCCTTGTACTATTTGATCCCTGTTATGATCCCTGTTTATTGCAATGTATGTACATAAGCCTGAATATTGTTTTGCATAAGGAATATAATGGTTAATCTACTAAATGGTATCATCTTTCCTTATAAGCAGATAATGCATGGTCCAGTGCTGGTTACTTCACACAAAACCCAGCCAACACCTGTGAGGATATTACATATTTGTATGTGTGGAGCTTCATGCGAAACTAAAGGTTTCACTTCATCTTATCTGCTCTCCTATCAAGCCTATTTTTAACAGCAGAAGAGGGATAGGAAAGCAGGTTGTAGAAGCAGAAAATGAGTCAACAACAATCCTGGCCTTTCTCTAATACAACTGCTAGTCCAATCAAAACCTTGGTCAGGTCTACAGATTATAACTTCTTACATGTCCAAAGCTTATGATGCCCCATAAGTGCACTTACAGAGTGGGTGAATATCAATCCATGAATTATGCTGTTTGCTTTTATCGTGAAGATATCAGAAAATATGAGAGATCTTCTCCTTTCAGGCATCCCAAGGAAGTTCCCAAAAATCTTTGATATCAACAAACACAAAGGAATTCTCAGGCTAAGGAATTTGCATAAATAAGAATGTGAATGGTTTGAAGTTTGGCATGTACCAAAGCCACAGTAGAGAACAGAGTCTAGATTCAACCAGTGGAAAGCTCCTTTTTCGTAACTATGTCTTTCAATAACAATTAATTTTCCAAGCCCATGGAATGAAATCTGCAATACAGGGCTATAAGTCAACACTAACTCCAGTAAAGAAACTGGAATAATCATAAACTCGTACCTGGAGAATCTGACAGCAAAATCTGACTGAGCAGATTTCTCCTTTTGATAATGTCAGACAAGGAGGAAGTGAAGAAGAATTGTTTGGCTTGAGTTTTTTTTCTTTGACAGAAGCCTGCAAGCTTGGTTTGGTAAATCAGAGCTACAGAGAGGTTAGATGTGAATTTAATCATGATTGACACATAAGTGACAGTCTCTTTAAAAGAAAGAGATACATCATCTGCACTCATATATCATGTCGTACCAACAATACCAGATCCACTTTAGATGCAACATTGGAAAGCATTATTTGCATACAGTTTTCTTGAAAATAAGTTCCAAAAAGGATCTTTTGCTGATAGATATCTACATCCCACTGATTAAAAAGTTCAGACAGCCTTTAGGACCCAGATAACTGAATCACAGAACAACTTGCTTGGAAGGAACCCTTTGGAGGTTACCTGGTCCAATTCCTTGCTCAAAGCAGGGTTTTGAAGTGGGATTTTTAAAGCCTTGTCCATGGAATTTTTTAGTATCTCCAAGGGTGCATACACAGACTTTCACAGTTCACAGACTTTCTGAGAAACCTGTTGCTGGTTTGGACCACTATCATAGTGAACTTTATATGTAATTGAACTTTTCATTCCTACCACTTGCATCTACTGCATTTCACCCTTTCTCTGCACACCTCTGAGAAGAGTTTGGCCCTGTGTTCTCTACGACCCTCATCAGGCAGCTGAAATCAACAATTATACCCCCATTTATCCCTCTCTTCTCCCAGCTGAACAAATCAAGTTTTTTTCACCCTACGGTTGTTTGTCACACACTTGTTGAGAGTGTTCAGCTGTTACAGGCACTCACAGATCTCAAGATTCAGCCCAACTTAAGCTTTAAACAATGAAGAGGGACTACACAATACATAAGACTCATGCGAATGTAGAGATTCAGCTGTCCAATCTCCTCTGAGCACTGTTTATGAATATTAAACTAAACAGTCTTAATAGAATATGTACAAACTGTTTATTTGCTAAGACCCAAAATACCCTACTCTTCAACCCAAGTATCTTACCTAGAGTAAACGTTGCAACCACTAAGATACTGCTCAAAAGAGGAGAGAACTCCAGTTCTGGATGAAAATAATATTTAAAGGATCCTGCTTTATCCTGCTTCCTTTCTTGGGAACAAAATGAAGTCTTAGGAGCTGGTCAATTCCAGACTAGTCTTTCTTTAGAAAAGGGTGTAAAGGGGCCTAAATCTGATGTGGGCAAGAGTTACACTTACCTTCAATCTCTGTGCTGTCTGTCATCTAACACAGGCTGTGTGGTTTCTGGTGTGGGTCAGTTCTGAAGAGGGTCTCTCTCCATACAGATTACACACAGTTTGCAGAGGCTTTCTCTCAGTCATCAGGATAGAAACAGTCCTTTCTCATTCTCATACATTACAGAACTTACCCCACGTCACCCAAGTAGACAGCAGTAAGGGAAAGAATTGAATCTGATTTTATTCAGTTCCAGTGGAACTCAGTAAATACAACAGAAAGATCAGAGAGGCAAATTAAGGCCATACAACTGGACAGGCACCTGTTGAAATCTTTAGGTACAGAGAAATATTCTTTTCTTGTTTCTTCGATTACTTTCCTGAGGCAGCTTGCTCTGAAAAGTGACAGAATAATTTAAAAAGTCAGGTTTACATTCTTTGTTAAGAAGGAAATGAGGAGTGAAAGTATGCAAAGAGAGAGAGTGTAAATGGAGAGAACATCTGAATAAAACAACCACTATGATCTGGAAACCGTACATACACCAACATTTGCATATGCAGTATATATACGCATCTGAGTGATACCATATAGATACGAAGCTGAGACAATGCATATAAAGATATGCGCTTTAAGCTTGTACACCTAAAGCTTCCCAGGTTCCTTTTCCTGAATATCCTTATTTGTGATTTATTTCTGAAGACTAAATTAAGTTTTTAAGTAAACAGTTGCAGTGTAACGAGCTAGTCAGGGGACTATGTAACTCATTTCTCACTCTTATAGATAGGGAAAATATTCAATTAGTATTCTGTTCATGTTAATTTTTAATTTAAAGCCTTTAACCAAAGTACAATGGACTTTTGACATATAAATATTAAAAATTAAATTTCCTGAGTTCATTATCTGATAATTAGAACTAAATAACATCTTAACTGAGAGACAAACCCCACGCAAAGCAAGTCAGTTCCATTTAAGATTCCATTAGAAAAGTGTTTGAGCTAGTATGTAATGGACCATAAAATTTAATTTGGAAATGATATTACCAAAAATGATGGAATGATACCAGTCACAAAAGGACATGTAGGCAGCCTTCATCTTTTCATTTGGCATGATGTTCTTCTATTGATTGTGTAGAATTAGAAAGGAATTACTTAATATTGCACAGAATAACATATGTAGGGTTTTTTTTTTCCTTTTCTCCAGCGCCTCGGTATTTAAAAGTCAGAATTGACCAGTGTAGCTCCATGTAATTACAAAGATTTCCTTATCTTAGCCTATTTGCTGAAGTCATCCTAAAGAAAGGGTCCCCTAATCCATTGGCTGTCTCATATCTCATTTACATTGGTGGTAATCCCCATCCTATCTCAGCATTTAGGTAATGACTTTGGGATTAAATTGCACTTCTTGCAATTCTTTACTTTCAAATCTCTACAACATATCAGCGGAGCCTGGTTGAATAGGGCTGTCAGAGGACTGGTAATGCAGCCAGGTAGGTAAGGCCTCCGACTTTAAAGTGAAATTAACTTTCTTCATAATAGGGTTTTAAGAGAAGAAAACCTCGACTCCATGTTGTAAAGTATTTCAGGTTGTTATAAAAAGATGCCAGGATTAAGTTATATTAAGCTTTCTAAACCAGTGTATTTAGCTACTTTTGCTGCATTTAGAGCTAAGGTGGTTTTAGTAACTCATTGTCAGATAGTTATCAGTCTAAAAGACCTGCAAATGTTGGGTGTGTCTTAAATTTTACTTTATGAAAAACTCTGAAGAGTATTGCTCTGAAGCACTAGGATCACAGTATTAAATTGTGTTTAATTTATCACATTCAGTGAGAAAATTCTGCTGTTTGTTATGGCCTCATATTGAAAATTAAAGACAAATGGAAAATTAACAACTTAGACCCAAATTCAAACTCAGATACTTAAGTACATTTTTAATTTTAAACGTGCAAATAATTTCACTGAAGTCAAGAAGCAGCAAAAATACATTCAAAAATATGTAAATATTTAATTATTTGCTTTAAGTCCTGTTAAATTTGGGCTTAAACATGAAATTTGTTGTGATGAACCATCTTTCAGACTGGCACAGGCTGCCCAGGGAGGGTGTGGAGTCTCCTTCCTTGGAGGTATTCAAGATCTGCCTGGACATGTTCCTATGCGACCTGATCTAGGTCAACCTGCTTCTGCAGGGGGGTTGGACTAGATGATCTCTAAAGTTCCCTTCCAACCCCTACCATTCTATGATTCTATAACTCTGATTCTGTGATCTTTATCTGCTGCAAAACAGCACTTGTGTAAAATACATGCATTTATTGACGAGAGAAAATGAAATTATATGTATCACTATGGCTCTGATATGAATATAAATATATCTAGCATCATGCATAGATGATGTTGCATAAAGTTCAATTACAGAATCAAATTTTTATTTCCTGAACTTAACATTTCTAAGTCCTTTACACTGCTTTGCTTTTGCAAGACTTATTTACTCATATTTCAACTTTAAATCTTCAGCTGTTCCCAAGATTGAGAGAATAACTTGTTTTGCCAGATTGAGAGCATCCTTTCAGCTAGTTCACCACGGTGCTGAAAGGTATCATATGACACCTGATGTTTGGTAGATGGATCATGATGCAACAGAGGATATGCCTTGTGCCATGGCTCTGAAAGGAGTCCAGGGGAGCCTAATATAGCTCACCAAAGAAGTCTAAAGTCACATCAGACATGCATCCTGTTCTCTGCTCCTGAAGCCACCATCTAAAAGAACCGTGCTCAGAAGTTCACAGAAGACATCTCACCTGATCCCTGTGTGTTAGTCTTTTGTGTGTACATCTTAGGAAACAATCCTTTGACAACGTCTAAGTACATTCTTTTGCCACATGGAGTCAAGCCTTCATATACCAACCCACTAGGTGATACTTCACACAAAATAGTCGAGCAATTTTGTAGAAAAAAGTCAGTTGAGGCCATTAAGCCCAAAGATACCACCTCTGGCACAAGTCCCCAAGTCAAACCACTAGCTGGCAGCAGAACCTGCTGATGAAACAGTCTTTGTTCTCTTTTTCCTCTTCCTTAGACACAGACACTGATCACTGATCAGACTGTCAAGAGCTACAAGAGGGAAAACCAAAGACTCAAGCGTCTGCAAGAAAATGCAGATCTCTAGGACATTGCCCTATTTGAAGGTCACTTTGAATTTTCCCATTGGAAGTCAGAGATTTCAAGAGCAAAATCAACATTGCTGGCAATAATCTTTGTTTCATATTTATCTTTCAGGGCCACATTTCAAGAAACCACAGGTGCACCCACATGAAGAAGTAAGCTGCTTAATTCCCTGCCTCTGCAAGTACCTGCCCTGGAAGTACATTGAGAAGTATCCAAGCGAAGATGAGTGGCAGACAAAGGCCAGGCATTGGGTTTGAACATTTGAGAGGGAGGCAAAGTTTGCCAGAAATGACAAACAACTTCCATACAGACTCTTTTATTCTCATGATTTAACCACTTAGAGGTGAAAATAGTTTTACAAAGCAATAATTAGTGCACTCCTAGAGTATTATTTCACAGCATCACACTAGTATACTGCTCTCAAAGGTGCCTAGGAATCAGAGACTTTTTTTAAAAAAGCTACTTCTTTGAGTGTGAAATTAGACTTTTGCTACATATGTTGCTCAGAGGTAATATTAACAAACACTATAGGTAATTCCTAAGCAGTGACACTCCATCAGGACAGAGAAGAAAGGTAAGACAAGGAATTTAATAGGAAGACCTATTAAATTATAACTAAACTTATCCTTGTTATATATTCTTGGTACTTTTACCAGAGGCTGTAGCCCCTGTGTTAAGAGGCTTCTGAAATATGTAACTGTCACAAACTCAATGCCATAAATAGGGCTGAGTCTCCAACATAACAACATGTCGTCTCAACCTTACACCGATAACCTAGGGAGCTGGAGGTGGCATAAGCTTCACAGAGGAGATCATGCCTTCACTGCCTATCTCCTGCAATGGTATCATTTATCTGCAAAAGGGAAATGTTTTGCCTTTCCATTCCCACTCTCATCAGGGCTACATGGACCAGAAGAAGGTAGTGATTAGCTTTGAAGAGAAGCTGCATACTCTAATGGTTACCTGAACCTGGACTAGTAGATCAGGATTTGGGCAAGCTGCTGAGTAAAATTACAAGGCCATCTGTAGTATGCAAGATCAGTAACATTGAATTAACTTTGTCTTTCCAGAACCTTAAAGATCAAGTAGGCATATTTAAAACTAAAATATTTGAGGTTTTGATGTTTAGATGCTTTTGAAGAGCATATCTTTTGCCTGGTGTAAAGATCTTCCCACTGTGACACCAAGATAGTGTAAAGGTTTCCCTACAAAAGCAAGTTCACATATGTTTACCAAAATGACAAATATTTGCAAGTGATGTGATTTGTTTTTACAAATAATTTTTGAAAGCATGTTCTTCAAAGGCACACCTAAGACAGTGAACAAAGGCAACCATCATTTCTGCTACAAACCCTGTCTATAACAGAAAACAATAAGGTCACAACTGCTCAAGTGTGCTACGCTATGAGGTTTTAGCCCATTTCATGTGCTTTCCTGCATTTTTTTTCATACACATGGCTCTGTAGTTCAGCTCAGTTGTATCCAATGATGAGTGATAATTAGAAGCCCTCCTCCTGCCATTCTGCAGAATGATACAGAAATTAATTCTTGTACACTGTGCACTGCATACAGCAAGGGAAGTTGACCCTATCAATTTACATACACTATAGGGGCCTGCTATCACACTGCAGCCAGCAAACAGCTTCTCTTATCTAGGAAAGACCCTCATTTGTTATTTCTTGCTGAATACACCCACTCCCATTATTTCTGTAATTCTTTGCAATAATAGACCTTACCCTAATGAAACCCGCATTATGAGAAGGTTATAGTCCTGACCCAAAGACGATTAGCTCTGTGCTCAGTTATTGCTACATATGTAATTGTATAATTGATTTTAAAATTTACTTTTGTGTCCCAAACCATAAAGCGAGCAGCCCATTAAGATGAAGAAATATAATTAATACATCTATTAAAGTGGGGCAGGATATTATTGCAATTTTAGGATTATGCAGTGAGTGTATACATAAAACCAAGGAAGAAATACAAAAGTTGAGATTCTCATCATACTTCTTTTTAGTTAACCTATGCAAAGAATGTATATTTTCTGTGCACAACAGATAGCTCAGACATAGCTCTGTAAGATGTACCTGGTAGGTAGGGTCCAATTTTACACATAACTGTGAAGTCAAGTGGGTAGAGTATTGACCAGCCTGAGCCTTTGTTAGTTTAAGCTAATGAAGCCATGAAAATCTTTGTTTCCACATTTTTTACCTCTATATGTACTCTTCACTATGCATCTAACACAATGAGAATGTCATGCCCTTGGTCAATAGGTAAATGTTAGGTAGCTGACAGTTTGTGTTTCAATAATTAAATCTAAATAAATAAAAATATACACAATTAGCACCACATATTATTTAAGTCAAATGTACTTTTTCCTCATTTACACCTAGCCTTTGTTGTCTAATCAACTGATAGCTTCCCTCATCTAAACCAACCTGGGCCATGCAGATGCCTGTGTTGTCTTAGCTATTAAGATGGGCACAAATTATTTCTTTAGATCAAATATTGCACTCCACTAACGACTCTGCATGTATGCATGTGTAAGCCCACCAAGAAATCGGCTTCAGTATGCAACAGTCCTATTATCACTTGCACAGTAGAAGCCTAGACTGGACTGGGACTTCTTCTAGCCAGGGCAAGTTTTGCACTAAGAGGAACAGAAAAGAGGGACTTATCAGTGGGGAAGTGGTAGAGAAAGACTTGCTAAGTGAAGCCAGACAGTGGCCTCTTCAGTGTTGTTCCTCAGGGAGCTACACCAGGGAAATCCATCTGACTAGGACACAGGACTCGAGTATGACTGAAAGGATGGGATGGGTGGCAGATGGCCTACACACATTTCTTATGAACTCACTCAGTAACACAAATGTCATTTTGGTGGCTTCCATCACAAGTTCCTGAATTAGTCCTGTAGCAGCAGCCTGGCACCTCACACCTGAGATGCTGCAGCAGAGTCCTCAGCAGCAGAAGGCTACTTTCTCTAGCCAAAGCACAGGCATCTAATGTGATTTCACAAGTCCCACATGCCCTCCAGATGCTGCTCTGGATGGCAGTAGGTCTCTCATGGGTGGATTTCCTAAGTGGCTTTCCTAAGGATGCGTGAAATAGCACAAATATGTGGGAAGCAACTGTGTCTTGTCCCAACTTCTTACAGAGCTTCTGTCAAGGAGGTTATTGACACTGAGGGTGACATTTATCTCATCATAGGTTGATGTCAACTGCAGGCACGATGTTTACATTAAAAACTCTTCCCTGAAGTCTGAGACTGTCCAAAAAAAGCTCTATGCCATACACCTATAAAAGAGAACTTATGCCTCCTATATCAATGAGATTGTTGCCACTAAGTTCTATCTTATCTGGTTCTGGCTTAAAAATATTATATTCAGGAATCAAGGCTTTTCCCCATATTTAGACAAGTTCATATTCTCACTCAGAATTAGTCATTATCAGAGAACCATTTTACATGGACATGGCTCTATAGAATTGGATTTGTGAGATAAGTTAAGAAAAAGGCAGTTGTGTAATTTGCACACAAAGTGGTTGGAATTGATCTAAAACAAACCTTTAACTTTCAAACTGGTTTAAATGGGGAAAAGACCATTGGATAATTACATCATTTAACACATTGATTGTCTAAAAGTCAATTCTAATGATTTCAGAAATAGAGGGTATTGTGCTTTCCTCATTTTTAAAGAAAGATTTTTGCTCAGTGCAGAGGAGTAAAGGGTGAATTTTTTAAAAGAGACAATATAGAAGAGCTGAAGAAAACAAAAGTTTCATTATGCCAAACAAGGCTTATTTCACAAAAGCTGCAAAAAAAATCAATGGGACACAATTAAACTGGGTGCATCTCCCCTTACAGTACAACAAAGTAAAAGAAATTTAAATGATCTGTGTGTATTCAGAATACATAATTAAATAGGTAGTTTGTATCATTAGTCTGACCACATCTACATTTACTTTGAAGTTATGCAACCTCTCTGTTATTTTTTATCGTTGTCACTTGATCATTAATTAGAAGGTGCCACACTCAAAGCCCTAAGATTAAACTTTCTCTTTGTTTTCTAGTTACTTAAAACCTATCAATCAGAAAAAAACAATCCCCAAAACAACGAACAATGTGTCACAAGGACACTGATAATCGTATTTTACATTTATGTAAGACATTTATGTATTGGAGGGCAAACTCACCCTTTTCCCATATGGCTAGCCAAGTGGGATTCTTTGCATATACAATGGTAAACTGAATGTTAGTCCCAGCTCTCAAGACACTGAGAACCCACTGTAATAAAAGTTGCATTTGTTTAACTGAAGGAACATTCTTAAATCAATTTAGTCACACCACTGCAAATCCACGTGGACAATCTTAAATCAATTTGAACCTGGCTTATTTCAATTTGGCTTAATTCAGAAAGAAATCAATTTAAGCTCAAGCAATATATGCAAGGTTTGTATTTATGTAACAGTGTCCACAAAGGCATTTGCAGTAGTTTAAGCAAATCAACTTGGAAACTAACTTCAGGCTCTGCCTACATTTAGAGTACTTCACCAGTAGAGAAACACTGGCAGCTCTGTACTTCAAATGTAGTTTTAAGGATACCAGCGAAATTTTGCTTCTTAATGGTAGTGATTTCATTCCCATTAACAAACAATTGTTAAGCTTAAACTAAGGTTTTCTTGTGTAATGGTTTCCATTAGCTTGGTTAGGTCTGCCTAAACTATGTATCATGCAGTCCGATGGGCACAGCTATAAACTCACACAAGTCCGCTTGGTAAATTTGGCCTTAGATGAACTT
Source organism: Colius striatus (assembly GCF_028858725.1). Taxonomy (NCBI): domain Eukaryota; kingdom Metazoa; phylum Chordata; class Aves; order Coliiformes; family Coliidae; genus Colius; species Colius striatus. The sequence goes on from NC_084761.1 coordinate 92,422,106, forward strand.
GTGTGATGTGTAAAACTGAAGCGGTATCAGCTTTTAATTCTCTTGTAAGGTCCCTAGGAATTGTCCCAAAATTCTGGAGAAGAAACTGAAAACAAGGAATGTCACAAAATGATGGAAAGTGTTGTGACAAGAGGTTCATACAAATACTAATTCTGGAAGAAATTCAGAACCTGACAAGTTCATTTTAGAGGTACTGCTATATTTGGAGTTCAGAAATGCTATATTTCTGTAATGTCTTGGGCATTGTGATGTTTGGGTTTTCCCTAGCTAGGTCTCAGGTGATTAAGTGGATACAGCCAGTTTTATAAGAAAGGGGAAATCAGTGCTGCAGATTTTGAGCTTGCAATAGCCATGCAGTCTCCCCACTCCATCACATCAGGGCTATGAGTGGTTAAAGGTGAGCCCAGATTCTCCCAGACTTTTTGCAATGAAATTAGTGCAAGAAGAGGAGCAATGACATCAGTGAAACCCATAGTGTTGCGGGTGCTTCTAAGAATAAACAGGAACCTGAGATCTTGGGCTGGTTTTCCACTAGTGTGATAGAATTTTTTTCAGCATAAACATGTGTCAGTTCATTAGGAGAGGAAAATGATTCTCCATAACCTGCCCCCTCTGTGTAACTGTACATATTCAGACAAGCAGTCAACTATTACCTCACTGAGATAAAAGCCTGCAGGTAGTAGAAAGAGCTTCTTTAAATCAAAGAGAGTTTTGTCTGGGTACAGTTAAACATTTTGGTAGGTAGTGGAAAATTATTATTCACCATTTACTTTCAGAACTTGTGCCTGGCATGTTTAAAGCTTTCTCTTGAAAGGAATTAAAGTCCTGTCACCAATCCAGTTTTCTTGGTAGAAAATGAATTTAAACTTCCCATTTCTAATTTGGCAATGAGATTTGACCTTGCTGAAGCAATCAAAAAATATTTCAGATAAACAGAAATTAAGAGATGCTCCCTCGTGTCAGAAGACCTTATCTCTCTTTTTGTCCACCTTTCCATTCTATGTATGTAACTCAGAGGGTTTGCCTTGCTCTGATAGCATAGGTGTTTGTGCTGTTGGCATAGAGATGAACTTCTCTGTTATTCACATTGCCAATTGCTTGCTTCAGGCCGAAATAAAAAGACTAGCTTTGCTTTCCTAAAAACATCTGCAGGGAAGACCATGATGTGGCAGAGCAGAAAACAGGAAAGATGTGTCATACAGTAAGAATCCTAAGAATATTATGTATCTCTTGCATAAACAGTATGTACATCCTCCTTATGTGATATTCCTTGCAATGGACAACAGTGGTACTGTCTCACCTCACTGAAAAAGCCTTCTTGAACCTGTTGTAGGTTCAGTGCTATTTTCAAAGCAAGACATTGGTGGGAGCATCCTTACCCATGAAGTGGCTGGAGGAGGGAAAATTACTTCCTCAGTACTCAGAAGTTGCTTGTACAAAGGACTTCATTCAAAAGCACCAAGTATTCCCTATGATTCAGAAAGCATCACTGTACAGCAAATATGACAATGGAATATTTTTGCAGCTGGAGCTCAGGAGCTCAGATAAAGCCATTGAGAAAAGCTTGGCAGAAAGCTCTTCATCCTCATATGTAGAAGTATCACCATGGTACCATAAACTCAGACCTGAAAGACATTCCAAAAGCAGGATTTTGGAACTTCTGCCCATGCTTTTTGCTGAATGACTGAAAAGCCTTTTTCAGGGGCTGAGCAGCATCAGTCTTAAGGACTCTGCAATTGCTTATAATGTGCCCAGAGCTGACCTCCGGCATTTTCTTACCTCAACCATTTGCCAGTTTGGCTTTGCTCAGCCAGTTCTGGTAATTCATCCACTTGTAATTAACCTCATTTTATAAAACAAACAGAAGGCTTCTGTCCACCTCTTTCCCAGCTTATTTTTACTTCTACCTGGAGATCAAGGTGTCCATGTGGCAGGGAAGTCTGCGCTGATACTCCAGCCATACTCTCTATCAATACCAAAACGTCAGGAGGAAACATGTTTGCAGAAGTGACAGCATTATCTGGGTACTGACAGATTCTTCCTTGTGGATATGGTCAATGAAACAAGCAAAGAGCAGAGAAAAGGAGTAAACTGTAAACAGTACAGGGCAAGTAGCAAATGCTACAGAAAAGGTATTATCCTTTTTGTCCAAATAACAAATGGAGAATGCAGAAATTCCACATTCTTCATCTTGTCAATGTGGAAAAATACAGACAGCTGCAGCTATTGCACATAGTATTATAGGAAGGCAAGAAGACATATATTTGTTCTGAAATTCATCAGATAACTTCAGCAAATCACATGTCAAAGTATTTTTTAAAAGTGAGGGTTTAGGGAACTGTTTCTTTTGCTTATGTTAAGCTCAATAAAACAAAATATATGAAATAAACTCAGATGGTTAATCATGGAGACAAAACCAAGGAAGATTATTCTGCTTAAAAAATATGGTCGTAACTTGCAAATGCATTTTTAGAAGTGATTTTATTACAAAGTGTCCTATCAAGAAAAATCATGAAAATTATGGTGAAGCATGCCCATTACTCAGTGATCAAAATGGTTACAGAGAGTTTGGAAAGCTAAGCAATTTAGCAAGAGCTGAATTGTCTTAATACCAAAAAGTTTTGAAGAAAATGTTCTCCTCCTGTTGCTTGGCCATCAATCACTTGCAACAGCAACTATGTGGTGGTAGGACATGTACTGCTTCAGGCCATGGGAAAACCCAGACCCTTAACTTTGATAATTTAGCACATCCTAACTGTGCTGGCTTGATATTCTTGAAGTATTTCCTTTGTCTGTAGAGGAATAACTGTATCTGGCATGCCATGGGTCAAAATGGGTCACTACTCTTTGGGCAAGGACCATTTCCATTCCTGTCCATGGGGATTTGGTTTACAAGCTTACCTCCAGGCAAAGAACACTAAGAACAATAGCATGAAATATTTGGGAGAAGAAGAAGAAAAGGGAAAACAGGTATCTCAGATTCAAACATGAAGAACAGTTTGGCCTAAAATCTATTTGCATGGGAGGTATCTTTCTGGGCCCCTTAGTTCGAGAAGGACAGGGAACTGCTGGAAAGAGTTCAGCACAGGGCCACAAAGATGATGCAAGTGGAGCATCTCCCTTATGATGAAAGGCTGAGGGAGCTGGGGCTCTTTAGCTTGGAGGAGACTGAGGGGTGACCTCATTCATGTTTGCAAATACAGAAAGGGTAGGTGTCAGGAGGATGGAGCCAGGCTGTTCCCAATGACGTCGAGTGATAGGACAAGGGGCAACGGGTGCAAGCTGGAACATAAGAGGTTCCAAAGAAATACAAGGAAGAATTTCTTCCCTGTTCAGGTGAAGGAGCACTGGAACAGGTTGCCCAGATGGGTTGTGGAGACTCCTTCTCTGGGGATATTCAAAACCCACCTGGACAAGTTCCTGTGTGACCTACTCTAGGTGGTCCTGCTCTGGCAGAGGAGTTGGACTAGATGGTCTTTCAAAGTCCCTTCCAACCCTTAAGATTCTGTGATTCTTTGAGAAGTCAAACTTCTCCTCTCTTTAGAGTCTGCAGTAATGGCTCCATGCAATCCATTTGGGACCTGATTGATCAGGTCCTGGTAACCAGATCGTAGAAAATGTGCTATTTACCTGTGATCTAAAATACAGATCACAGGAAACTATCTAGTCAGGTGGCCAATGTTAGGCTTATGGGGGAATTAGAGTATCTTGGAAAATCTGTAAAATTAGGAACCAAGGCAGGCAAAGTTCAAACCCATGAGGACACACAGAAGTCAACACAACAATCTAATAAGAGTTAAACAGGTGAAATTTACAGGAAGGAAAACAACAGTTAAACAGGATGCTCAAAAAACATGTTAAGAACAATTACATTATGCATTGTTTTTATCATCTGGTGACAGAAACCTCCTTTGGACTACAATTAAATCAATTTTTGGTCCAAAAATCACCAAAATGGTGATAAGTATAATTACTGAAAAGCAAAATACCCAGAAGTTGTGCAGGGAATAAGTCTAACCATTCTTCTGCCCCAGGTCTCTTCAGGCTGCACGCCATGGCCTTGCTGTCTGCCTACTAATTCTGCCATCACATAGATGCCATGACTGAGGAAACATCCTATCTACTGGCAACTAAGAAATAAACACCATGAACAAGTTGATTCCCTCTGATCTGAACTGGAATCAATTTTTCTCAAAAAAAATATTTTGCTCCAAAAGTAGGCTCTCTGTAACTGGAACATCAGTGTGCTACACTTGGAATGTGTTTTCCCACTCGAAAGAAAGGAGCTTCATTATAAGCCAAGTCTATCTATTTATGCAGCTACTCGGACATCTATAACAGCACCAGTACTCTAAGTACAGGGAGACAAACTCTATCATTTTTTGGACTAGCAGGAAAATATCATAGAATCATAGAATAGTAGGGGTTAGAAGGGACCTTTAGAGATCATCTAGTCCAACCCCCCTGCAGAAGCAGGTTCACCTAGATCAGATCGCATAGGAACATGTCCAGGTGGGTCTTGAAGACCTCCAAGGAAGGAGCATGAAGAGCAATCACTAACTGTTAACAAATGGCTTTTAGATAGACTCTCTCTAAATAATATATCTCTCCAGTTTGTTTTTCATGGCAATCTGAATGCCTGTTTGCATCCTCTGAGAAAGCTCTTGAAACAGTGGCTGGTGGTGCACTTGCAAAATTAAACAGGCTCTTGATAAGGAAAAGCAGCAAAAACTGCTTGGTTTTCAGCTCTATTATTTGTTGCTGTGTGGACAAAAGGAAATAAAACACTTTTCCAATCAATGCAGTTTAGTGTTAGGTGCTCTCATGCACTTTAGGTATTTAATTCTGATTTTACAAATCAAGTCCTGAAATCTTACGAGTACAAAATGTATTAGATATGTTATAAAAAAACCAACCAAACAACACACAAAAATTATTTGATCAATTTTTTCTACTGAGTTTAGAAACACCTTTGCTACTTCTCTCTGGTGAACATCCTAAACATTGCAAACCTATTAATTGACACCATCAATTACTCACATCGGTGAGCACTTCTTCACCTGAGCAGTCACAGTGGGGTTAAGGAACTGTTCCTCCAGGTACACGTCTCTTGGTACTCAAAGCCATCACATTCCCCAGCTCTGTAGATTGCTTACTGCAGTTTGATATATACTAGTGTACAATTATAGGTGGAATATTTCTCAGGTATTTGATAAGAGCCTGATCAAATGATTTCAGAGTTCCACACAAAGCTCACTGTAAAAACAGAACCAAAGGAAAACATTTATTTTTATTTAGTTGTTACTTTGAGCAATCTATATTCCCACTATTTCTGTTCTCCAGCTCTTGGAAAGCAATTGTGCAGGGGTGATTCTCCCCACCCTCTCCTTCCCCCCAGGGCTTGCATATGCTTGACACTACTTGGAAAACTGACTAACAGGGTGTTCACTTTTACCAGGCCATTAATTGATAACACTTAATTAATCTGCCATGTGAGAGATCAAATGAAGATTGTGTCCCACAACCAGCAACATATATTGACTTTGTTATTCCAATTATGTGTCTGACCAGAACAGCCCTTTGGTATAAGACTTAACCTTTGAATCACCCTCAGCGCAGAACTAGATCAGCTGCTAGGGATCTGACCTGAAAAGGACCTTGACACTGCCAGAGCTCTATATATGCTTGAAAATGTTCCACCTTGTGCCTGTCATAGACAGCATTCATGTTGTCGTTTGCAATTACATTTGTGTGTTGGACACGATTCTCCGATAAGAAGCCGATAATTAGTGGCAAGCTCTGATTACAATTCATTGTTTCTCATTGGCACACGTTTGTGTTTATTTTGTTTTGTAGTGGTTTGGGTTTGGTTTTCTTTTCCTGTAAAGAATGCTCAGAAAAGAGCAATTAGTTTCAGCAGCAATTGGGTAAGTGCAGCAGACAAAGAGAGCAAATTGCCTTTAGCAGACAATTTATAAATCAGCTGTAGATTTCCAACTTAGTTTTTATTTTTGTTTCCCTGGGTTATCTCCCACTAAATTGATGGGTAACATCATCAGAGGCAGTTTTGGTGTAATTTACTATAAGAAAACATAATTAAAAATATATTAATCAGATTTCCTGTGGCTTTCTTCAAGGATAGTGAACAGCAGCAGCATAACAAGGAGTAGCAATTGACCTTCTCTATGTGCTACTTTATTTTGCTTCTTTAAATCCATGTTTCTTCTCCCATAGAAGTCAGTATAAAATCTAGAGCAGAAATACCCAAAACTGCGTAGCAAATCTTAGTTAACATCCACCTGCCATGAACATCACATACCATTTTGTCAGACATGTATCTGACCAGGATATGGATGCCTATTTTATGGTGCAATTTTCTTTAATGCACCCTTTCTTCAATAACACCCTTTCCAATCAGAGGTAGAGACCAGCGTATAAATGTGACAATGAACTGCACAAAGATGAATTCTTTGGCAAAGAAGACAAAATTTAGTAATATTTATTTAAAAAGCAAACTAAAATAATATTTTAAGCCAATCTCATTGTTCAAGCATAAAACTTGCTGACATAGAAGAAAAAAAAGACGACTGGTACCTTAGAGACAAGCTACATGAATAACAAAAAAACACAGAAAATAAGACCATTTCAAGTCATCCATCTTGTCTATTATTACAATCCATTGCAATCTAGTGTGAAGTAAAACTGGTCTTGGTTCTGACTTCACTGATGTAAAACCACTGAGCTAGCTCCCAACTCAGATAACTCCCAAAATTTTAATAGAAAGAGCTGTAAGTTGAAAGTTGCTTGAAAAAGGCAAAGCATCAATCTGTTGTATTAGGAAATAGAAAGATGATGTACCCAATACATACACTGTAATTTAGATCATCAGTATTTATGAAAGAAGGAACGACTGGTCTGATAGATTTGCATAGGAGGCACTTACCCCTAGGCTGGTGCCTCCTAGACAGGGTTGCTGAGCAGCATTCAATAAAATATTAATTTCCTTGCCACACCCCCACAAAACAAATAACTGTCAAACTGTTTAATTGTCTTGATTAAATCCCATAGGGTTCTAGTAATGAAAAGCAGCCAAATGCTCGAGTTAAGAACAACTCACATGTACAGCAGTGATCTCTGGAACATTTGTTTTTGAAGTATTAACCAAGATGCAGAGTTTTCTTACACTTTCCATAACATGCAGTAGGGTCTTTAACTTTTATCTGGTTAAGTACCTTGTCAAGCAGCAGGGCTGTGCAGAGGAAATGTCTATGGAACATATGCTTTGAAAACATCAGTACAGTGTCCAAAAGTGCTGGGAATCAACACAGCATGAACCCCCAAGAAGTAGTTCTTATGTTGGGGTGAATCTTGAACCCACACACTTCTGTCTGAGATACAGAAACACTACCAAATGAACCAAAGGCAAATGAGAAACATCCAAAGATAAATGAATATATTCTAAGGCTTATGTGTGCTATCAAGCAATAAATACACTAGGAGTAGGAAGTGCAAAAAGTAATTAAGGTTAAGAAAGAGGCATATGCAAGCTATAAAACATTAGGTAGAGAGGAGGACTAGAAAGATTGCAGAAGGAAGTTAAGAGAGTGTAAAGAAAAAAATTAATACAGAAGGCAGAGGAAGAGACAGTAAGGGAGACTGCATGAGAGGTTAAGATAAATAAGAAGATAATTTTCAACTCCATAAGGCTTGGGAGTCTGATGTTGGAGAAGTATCTCTGATGGATGAGAAATTCTGTTCTAAAAAGCAGATGTGCTAAAGGAGATCAAATATCAAGTATTTCTAACTCCACATCTGGACTCTCCCCATGGATTCTTGGGGTAATAACATACACATTTCAGGTTAAATTGTGCAGCTTTCACAGGGGGCTGCAAATTGACAAACCCACAAATACATTCTAATATGTTATGATACTATGGTTTTCCTTTGTAAGGACAAATGCGTAAACCAAATCTTATGTGAAAACAGGACCACATTAGAAGGCTTGAAAGAATGTTTGGAAGAATGTCAAGAGAAAAGGTGTAAAGAGACCAGATGTGGCAAAAAGAAACTGAAAAGTCTTGGAAAAGTGATTTAATATTGGCCAGTGGGTGAATAATCATATCAGTGGCAATGTCATTTTATGTACCAGAGGGAATATCAGCTCTTTTGCACTTGGATGATTAAGTAGAAACATGAAACAGTCAGAATACCATGGATGGCTGTTGAAGGACTATTTTTATCCTGTTCTTCTTGATTAGATTGATATTAACTATTTGGGAAGTCATAAATCCTGACATATAAGACATAGTATCTCTAAACAGGAGGTTGTTTAAACGCATACAAGGGCACTTGGACCTGCAAAACCTGTATTCAAACAATCTGTGGAAGAAAAAGTCCTAGACAAAACAGCAAAGCAAAAAGTAGCTCTTTGTTCTGGCAGTAATGAGAAGGAGGGATTTTGAAAGATAAGTTTTCTGTAACATATTTCCCTCCCCACCTTGACTATTCTCAATTCTTAATATTTCCTATGTAAATATTTTGTCAGTGTTTTTATGGAAGAGTGTGTCATTTAGCAAAGTTTGAAAAATATTGCTAACAGGGCATGTATTGGTACATGGACAATGATGGAGATGCAGCACTACCTGTTTGGCTGGGCTCTGGTTAGTGAAGCAGAGAGAAAGGTTGGCTGAGGCTGTGACTGGCTTCACCTTCCTTCTCGTTATATCTGACTACTTTAAAAAACCCAAAAACTGACTACATATGCTAATACAACCTGATCACCTTTGGCACTGGGCTGAGGAAATGAGACTTCACTGAGACAGAGGAGTCCCGCAAAAAAAGTGTGAAAAATTGAAATGACAAGGTTGTGTTGATAGCTTGTTGAATGAATGAAGGGAATGAATCAAAATTTACATTTATATAGCACTGTTCATCTACACTGTATCACTCAGGACTAAGGAGTTCGCAGCAGACTTACTTTGCCAGCACAGCTGCACTGGGGAATGAAGCAGAATAAGACCAAACACCATTTTCCCAGAAACAGACCCTAGAAAAACAGTGGAGAAAGGTAAAGAACCTGTACAAAGCTTAAAAAGGGTGGAAAATGGAAAACAAAAAGTAAAGCACTTTCACACATGGAAGATTTGGAAGTGAAGAAGGTGCTGGATAATACTTTCAAGTTTAGATTGTGCTTCCAGGAATGAAATAAAACAAATCATAAAAATAATTTTCAACCCCTAATCTTCTTATCTATTCCAACTCAGGAACAGGTATCCCACCATTCCTCATTCTCTTAAAACAACCCCACAGATATGAGGATTCAATAACTCAGCCAGTGCACTGTTGTCAGTCTAAAGTTAGAAAGCTCTCTTTCAAGTATAACTGAAATTTTGTACATTTCATTTAAGTCTATTACATCCTAATCAATTCTTGCTGACCGTGAGATTCAACTAAAGAAACCGATCACCATTTCTTGGTAGCAGTTCTAAATACACTGGAAAGCTGGAATCATGTCTGTTGGTCCTTGGTATGGTTAAAGGGTGGGTCAGTATATACCTTTAATGACTTGATCCTCATTTTGCCTATATATTGTGTTAGTTTTATACTTTGAGTATACAGCACTGTTTGAGGGTCTAAACTGTGATCTTTCTTGTGGGTGTTTGATTCATGTAAGTAATTGGATTTGGGATGTTTGGGAGACAGGGTAGCAATGACTACTGTAAACTCACTGATCCTTTGGGAACAACGAGAATTTTTGGCAAAATAACTTTATTAACCTGTAGAACCCACATATTATTTACCTCAGTCATCCTCCAAGGTCCTGCAGAGGACCTCCCTTCCAACCTGTCCTCCTTTGCCCATCTCAGCTAGCAAATCCCAAGTCATCTCACGCTGATTCTTCTAAAAATCTACTTCCTTTGAGCATTTTACTTTTAAAAATTAAGTGCCTTAAAAGCAACAAGAAGATATCCAGAAGAAAAGAAAATCTGACTTCTCAGTTGCAAATCTACCACTTCGTGGTGCAATAAAGAGTTGATTGAATTCCTGAATAACTCTGTATTAAGTCATTCTTCAAAGTGTAGCAGAACACAAATAGAACACAGAACATCCTGCACTCCTCAAAACTGTTGTAAATTTTAGGGCTGTCTGGGAAATTATTTGAGCAGTAGATCCAACAAGTGTAGATGCAGCAGAGATTTCTCCTGCCTCTGAACCAAAATTCGTCCAAGTTTATCCCAAAATCACAAGATTTCAAACAAGTTCCACAATGATACACAACTAATTGTTTTTCTGCTGTGACATTTTTAGTTGACCAAATACTGGTTTATGACAAAGTAAGTTGCACAGTTCACACAAGACACCTACATACTATTGTCCCATATCTGCTCCAGGCTGAAAGCTGAATCCCATATAAACTGGACACACAGATATGCAAATCTCACCTTTGAAAGCTCTTGTTCCCACACTTTCTTCACCCATTCTCCTCTCACATATCACAGTGGCTTCCTGATACCTATTCCCCAACTATTGGTAGCCTTCAGCTCTTATCCTTAGCCTTTCAGAGTTGTGGTGCAGTCTCCCTTCCAGTACTCATATACAAACACCAGCAACTTACTAAAGACAGACTATTTTGCTGCTTCCCCACTTTTCTGAGCACTCATCTCCAGAGGAAAGGTTTCCTGTGAGCTGTAACATTCTGACCCATTTGTTTTCTTGACGGTGGTGATGGGCAGCTAATAGCAAGTGCCTGCTGAGCTTCTCTCTGCTGCTGCGTTGGGGTGAGCAAAGGAGGCCAATGTTGCTGTAAAGAACATTTCAGACTGCAGCTCACAAATAACATGGCCAGGCACTATGCAATAAAAAACAGCATGAGTGCTGGTACTATTAAATCACTTCTTTGTGGTTCTTTTTACTCAGATGAAAACACTAGTAATTCACAAGTCCTAATAAATTCACCAATGTTTGTAACAATCTTAGAATCCATAGAGGTTCATTTTACCATTATAATATTCTTAATATAGTTATTTTGCACAACAATGGCAGGTCCTTGTTCTTTAAAATTAACCTCTATGCATTGTAATAGAGAATTGGAGAAGATAGTTTTGCTTAAATAGTAAATAATGCTTTTTAAAAAGACATTCTTCATTTAAATTCCTAAAAGGTTAGGCTTTGTTTTACAGCAAAAAAAAAGGCTCAGCCTCAGATCTGTCTTGCTATAGGTGAGTTCTGCTGATGGCTCTGACAAAGATACTCTACATGAAACCAAACAACTTGCTCATTATTGCTGGGGCGAAAAAAAGACAAGACAGAGAGCAAATTTTCCTTTCCCCTGAACTTTGACCACTTAACTTTGTAAGTTTTTTTCAATTAGCTCACAAGGAAATGGGGCCAGGTTTGCAGGCAGAGATAAACACAGAAGATTACAAACGCTCAGAAAGAAATAATACAATTAAGGGTCTCTGCTGAAGCAGGATTTAAATAAGTGGAAATGTTACTATTGCTCTAGAGGTGAAACTAGAGATGGGAGAAAAATGTTAAATTAAACTTCAAGGGTAAATAAAACATTTCTCACCTTGAGAGCAGACACATGCCCTGGGATACAAAATGTTAGAAAAATATATTCACATTGGGATAACACACCAGGAAGAAGAAAATCCATGTGTATAGGATTCAAATTTTGGAAACTATAATGTAATATTCAGTAGAAACAGTCAAGGCTGGCAGACAGTCAAAGAGCAGAGTGTTAAAGGCATAAATATGAAAAATTCTGTTGAACATACATAGTCCATATGCATAGAATCATACATAGGTTGGAAAAGACCCTTAATATAGTTGAGTCCAACTGTAAACTTAATACTACCACATCTACCACTAAATCATGTCCCCAATTCCTACATCTACACATCTTTTCAACACCTCCAGGGATGGTGACTCCACCACTTCCCTGGACAGCCTGTTACTCCAAGACATACTAGAAAGAAGAGGCAAAGAAAACTGTGAGTGGATGGTAAGGGAGGGAGGTTTGAAATGTAAGAAAACTGTCTTCAATTCACCATTAGAAATGCAAAAGGACACAGTCTTGAAGTCAGAGACAGAGAAAAAAGAAGAATATAGCATTGATTAGTGATGTCATACCTTCCCAGAAGTACAAGTGGATGAAAAGGAATATTTCCTCCCATAAGAATTGAGGAAGTCATTCGCTGCTTTATAGAGGGAACAACTACTGGAAACCAAAGAAAAAGCTGGCAAGACTCCTATGCTGGGAGTAACAATGAGACTTAGAAATAGGGCACTGGTTATTTAAGGACAGACAGAAAGATTTCCCTATTTTCCTGATTCCTTGAGAAAACGGAGATGTTGAAATCATACCATATCTGCAACCAGATCATCTCAGGTCTGATACCAGACATTGTACATGCCTGCACTTTTTCATCCCAGCTTTCATAGAAATATTTTGCATAAAGGAAGCAAGATGATAATATAATTCTGAGCAACTGGAACGAAGGTAGCTCCAAGAAATTTGAGGTGGCTGATGATAAAGGAAGAATTTCTAACAACTTCCTTTGTGCATATAGGTAAGGGGGAGAGATCTTGTAAAATGCTCCAGATGGCCAGGTACTCAAGAAAGAGGCAGCAGCAAGAAGTCAGAGGTTAAATAGTGCCAAGGAAAATCCAAATTCACCTTACCAGAGAAGCAAGAAGTAGATCTGCAGTGCTAGGCTGGGGGAAATTGCCAAGTCTGGCCAAAGTCAGCTTGTTAGATAAGGCTTTCAGGTAGCTTCAGAAATTATAAAGTCTGCATAATCATCTGGAATTAAACTGAGTTTCCCAGTTGCTCTCCTGCCATTCTTCTGAGGGCATCTGGAAGCATCCTGACCTACCTGGCTTTTGCTCAGAAGTGAGAACACAAATGGTGGACCAGTTGTAGGAGACTTTGGAATGTATTCATGAAGAGTATAGCAAAGTTTGAACTGTAAATGAGGAACCAATTGGTGTTGAAGTTTCAACAGGAGAGAGAGAAAGGCCATGTATTAAATGCAAATTGGGAAGGTTTGAGTGTTTTAGAGAAGGAAAGGTGTGTGGAAATTGGAGGCCTGGGGAAGGAACAGATAAGCTGAATACACAAAATATAAAGAGCTATCATGGCAGTCATGCACCTGCACAAAAGAAAAATGCTCTTCCAAAAAACAGATTCCCTATTAAGTGATTTTGCTTGATTTTTTCATGCCACTCAGGAGTTATCAATCTCCCCACCCATAAAGACAAATGTCATATCGGCTCTAACCCATCAGCTATTCTCAATTTATCACCATTTAATATATATTAAAATGCTCTTACCTCTGATTGCAAAAACAAACAAAATAAGGCAACATAAATCAAAAAGAAAGGGAAAGGGAGATGAGGAGGCTGAAGAGACAGAATGGAGATCTGCTTCTCAAAAGAATTGATTTTATTTTCCCTCTTGATCTTTGCATCCAAGCTCTCAAGGCCTCTCCACCACAAAAATACTCCAGTGGTCTTACACTACAAATCACATCACTAGTTCATTAATCCCCTCAACACAGAAACAAATGCTCAGCTGTGGAAGGTGAGTGGGGAAGCTGCAGAGTAGTAACAAACTCAGCAACCCTATGTCTCTCTCTCCCTCTGATCCCATTATAAACTAACACAATATTTTTCTCCAATTTTCAGTCGGTATTGCAGCTCGCAGCAGAAAAGATACTGAAAGCAGCAGGAGCCAGGCAGGGGTGTCAGACTTCAGAGCGGACACTGCCTTGGGACCTGGGGGGGCCAGTAAATCAGTGCACGCTTGTCAACAACTCCAAGCTGCAGGAATTACTCAAGCGAAAATAACAAATGGCTGTCATTGTGGAGCCAAAAACCTGTGATTATAATTATCACATCCCCAGTGACCTTGCATAAACTTTAATCCCTCTCCAATGGAGCATTTAAATAGCCTGCATCTACTGGCAGGGGACCGTGTCCCCTTAGTTGAAAATACAGAGACTAGGAGAGAAACGAGCCACAAAGAAACCACCAAGCCCCTCTGTGTCTTGCAGCTTGCATTAAAGAGCTGTACAAGAAAAGCCCCGTCCCTGTCATTTTAATTCATATTATATAGTCATCCAGAATTCAAAATGCCATGGTGGTATCCAAACTTAGATAAGCCCAGAAGCAAGCATTTTAAACAGATGAAAAGGTCAAATAACACCAAGTTTTCATCACTGTATTCAGTGGGTCACTGGGCTGAGAAAGTGAGTATACAAGGTGTGTGGGTGAGTTGTTAAGAAATCTTTGCAGAGGCAACCTCCTTCCACCTTGGAGATGTTAGTTCACACTTACAGGTCCAGTCATGATCAAGGCTTCCTCATTTGTGATTAAAGACCTTTTTCCACTGCTAAAATAAGGTATTTTATCTATTTGGTTTTTCATATTGCCCCTTACTGCCAGAACTGAATGTCTCTGATTACAGAATTAAGGACCATTATTTGCTAGTACCTCGTTCTACTTGTCTAAATTGTGAAGGTGCTTCCAGACAACACAGAGAGGTGCTGCAGCAAAATCTAAAAGCTCTGAATCTGAGGAGAGATTTATTCTAAAGGATTCCGTATTCCTCATGTTTCTAATCCTAAAAGCATACTTTTAGGGAAAAATTTCCAACTAGTCATGCTCTCTAATGTAACCAAGTCCTCAAAAATATGTTGAAAGCAAGGTAGTTTGCAGGAATTTGATGACATGTCTTTGAAACTGTACAATCAAGGTTGTTACCTTTAATCTTACACACACCTTAACTATGTTCAGCACCAGTTTTGTATCATGACATCACATAACAGTGTTGAGTTTTTTTCAGTATTGCTGCAAGAAGACAAAATTAACTATGTGACCTGATCTAGGTGGACCTGCTTCTACAGGGGAGTTGGACTAGATAATCTCTAAAAGTCCCTTCCAACCCCTACCATTCTGTGAGTCTATGATTCTATGATTATTGGAGAAGAGTTTTGCTAATTGCATAGGCTTTCAATAGATTTCAGAGATGGTACATCAGAAGAATTATATATTCAGAGGGGCAGTAGCTTTTACAAAATCAAAACTTAAAGCAGAAGGATCAGTGTAACACTGTCTTAAGGAAAGACACTTATTGAGATAGGGTAAAATTTAGGCCTTTCTATACTAGTGTGAAGACTGATATGTGTACTGCTCACCTGTGCTCCTCTATGTTAAATAAATTAAGTAAAAGATATCTAGAGAAAGAAGTCTATTTCCTAAAAATAGGAAATTGTACTGTCTAGGAAAGCAAGAGATATTTGAAATGGAGTAATTCATGGCCATACTGAGAAGCCTTAGTACAGGAAAGGGCTACAGTGGATCACAGGGGTGCTTAGTTATTTCAGTAAACTTCCAAGTCAATTAAATCCCAGTATAAATTGCAAAGAGAGGATTTCTTTTTCTTAACCTAAACCATATAATCTGGCTAGTGTCTAGCAAGATCTCTTGACCCAGCAGTGTCAGTCCTGCTTGATAATGCACTTGAAAACACTACTACAGTTAGCACAAGTCTTCTTTTTGCTCCGTGACTGGATTAGGATGTTCTTTGGAATAGAGAAACAGTGAGAGAGATAGTCAGAGTCTCAAGGAGTTTTGCATTGCTTTGGCAATCTGGATATAGGTGGTGGCACAGGAGAGACAGTTCCTTGTAGCTTGAGGCAAAGAATAGGAACTGGATTGAGTCCAGATGCCTTCACAGTCAGTGACACCAAGGCCACAACAGCTAACACATAGTACCAACTTCCATCAGCCTCATTCATTTTAAATTAGAAGTCTCTATTTGCATTGCTGCAACACAAATAAATATACTACATATCCTGTAATTATAGTCTGGCATATTGCTCCTTTTGTCAGGAACATTCCAAATAGCTTCTCTCCTTTCCTGATTAGCAGCGTGATACAGTTGCCCAAGTCTGAAGCTACAGATACTATGTGTTTCATGCATGAAGATTTGGTAAAATTCCTCCATTTATCCCATATACTCGAGCTGAGTGATCATCAATTTTCTCTCTGTTTTGTTTCTCCTCTGATACATCATCCAACCTCACTCCTCCAACATCCTTGTTCTATCTTGCATTGGAGAATGTGCAGTTTCTGAAATTTTACCTCTCTTCATGACAGTAACTGTAAAATAATTACCATCACTATCAAACCAGCTTTCAGTAGCTTGTCTCAACTTGCACACACACACTACTTTGTCAATTCATCTGCAGGAGAAAAAGAAAAGGTACTAAATCTGCATTTTCTGTGTGTTAATATTTGAATACACACCAAATCTGACATGAAACCATACATAAACACCAGATATCATTGGCAATTTGCCAATATTTGCCATGGAGTTAGTACAATGAGAGAAGGTGTTAACTTGTTTGCTTTTACAGAAAGTTATGGAAAGCCTATTATTCACCCCTTTTGTTCCCTATCGTGAGACAAATCCCAGACACTTGCCATTGTTTATTTAATATTATGAGCCTGTTTTGAGTATATGTTTGTCAAAATAGAAATAATTTACATGGCTGAACACTGGAAACCCTTGGAAATTACAAAAATAAAATGATTGTGAGAATGGAATTGTGCTTTATGAATGCTATTAGAAAATTTCATTTCTTCTGATATCAGTGGGCTGGACTTATGTTGTAAGCTCTTTGTAGACCTGTATCCTTAACATCCCAGAAGGTGTGCAATATAAAACACAGTGGTGATGTTCATGTAATACAATGAGACCAGGTGACTCTGCATTTGTGTCATTTTTGAAGTTTCCATTTCAGCGTATAGCAATTTGAATAAACAGCTCATAAAACTACCTTCACATTATGGAGCAAATTACTCATCTCTGAATCACAGTTGCTCTTGACTTCCCATTCAGAACTATTTCCATGAGTCCCACTGCATTAATGGGAGCTCCACAAGCAGAACAAGCAGACAATCATTTCATACTGAGAGGAGAATTTCTCCCACATGGTGTGTGTCCGTCACACAAACCCACCTTTCACCAAGGGAGAGAAACACAACTCACATGAGCCTCTCCATCACTACCTTTCCATCTCCTTCTCTGTGCTCTGCTGCTTGAGGCCACTGGGACCAGACAGATCATCTGACAATTTTAATAGCTTTTATGGTGTCTTAACACTGGCTCCCAGCTGTTTGCACATTCCCTGGCACTCTCCAGCAGTGATGTTGGGTTCACTCAAAAGATGACCCTCGATTGCAGAAATGCCAAAAGCAATCTCTCAACCCTATAATATTTTGGTCTCCTAAAGACCCCATCCTGAGGAGAGGGTTACTTGGAAAACACAGCAAGACCCAGATGAATAGAGATGTCACCACTCCTTCAGGAGCTCTAGTGAACTTTACCTAAATAAGGAACTTATACAATGCATGGGGATGCTGTACCAGATTGAAGGAGAGATGCTACACAAAAACTAGAGCAGTAACTCACTGATCCTCATCACATGTCAAAGCCAGGTAAGAAATAGAAGGCAGAAATAAGCTACCATGCCCTAGGTGAATTCACCCTAGGACTTCTAATCACTGCACAGATTTGGACATTTGAGCTGTGCATAAATATCTTGGCAGTGCAAAGTCTTTTTTTCTCAGGTTTTGGAGAAAATTTCAGACTTTTTATTTCTCCAGGGTTTGATTTTCTCCCTTTCCAAGTCAGCATTACAGACCATCAGACTAGTGTTGGATAGAGTTTAAACACCCCAAAGCTGCAAGTACTCAATAATCTTTCCCTCAAGAGAAATATTAAAAGAACCTGTTCCATTTCTTCTTTTTTTACTCCTTTCCCATCTAATTATCTCATTCCACAAGACATTTGTACTGGTCTTTCAGGGTTTCATGAAAGCCAAAGCATATGAACCTGACCCTGGGATCTTCATCTTAAGCTTTTCCTCCAAAACTGGTGTGTTTTGCAGCAAAAGCAATAATCAATGTACTTTTTCTGATAAAAATTATTTTAGGAGGAAATCTTCAACTAGAATCAACTCCAGCCAGTGTTGTCAGCTCTAAGCCCAGGTTTCCCCCTCAGTGTAACAATCTTCCTCAAGACCTACAGAGACGTATAAATGTAGGGAAAATGGTAATCCATATTTTTAAAGGATGGTTCTGTTTGCTACATGTGTCAAAAACTTGAAGCATGAAACCTACAGGTTCAAAACTAAGAAAATCAGTTAAAAGAAATAAAAATTACCTGTATTACTTTTTCATTTTCATTTTTAAGAGTGTTGCTTTCAATTTCTTTGTCCTCTGAGGTAGAAATGTATTGCATTTTCTTCTGATTGGAAACTGAAAGCACTGGTTTAATTTCTGATTCATTTCAGCTCTTTTCTATGCAGGTAAGGTTCACACGGTTTGAGGTCTGATAATAAAGGTTTGGCATAGATTTAAATATAAGTGATTAGGGAACCCATTGACCATAACAAACAATGGACCAAAAAAATCCTGTTGTAGAGAAGGTATTTCTTCCCAGTTGCCCATTTTAGCAATTTTTGCCTGTAATTATAACTCATAAATTTAATTCACTGAAAAAAACAAATCTTTTTTTTTTCTTAAATATCCTAGATCAAGCATTAAATTACAACTCTCAAGAATGAACTTCAACATTACCTTTCCTATGGGAAAGAGAAAAAGAAGTAACTCTTGAAAATCTGTATGAAAGAGGCAGTGCAAGCATACTATAAAGACATCTGCAGAATAAAAATCCCCTGTACCCTTCCAAACACCACATGTATGTATGCTCTTATATCCAATAATGCATAGGTATGCTTATGAATGCATTTGATTTTATATATGTATGTATGTGTATATATACATGCACATGCACAAACATATACCCACCCTATGAAAAATGAAACTCCAATGATAACGTGATCCCCCTCAAGCCTAGCACTTCAATTACAAAGCAATCCTAACACAAATCCAGAAAATGTCACTGTCACATGCTTCCATTGTATGCTGTTGAAAATACCTCCAAAGTTTGGAAATTAATCACACAGCAATGCCAATCTTTTAAGCCAGGCATCTATGAACCAACCTCTTCCCTACTGAATGAATTACATTGAAATCATATAATTGCAGGCTGCCATTCAGTCACCCTTAACAATAGGAGACTTCGAAAATTGGAATTTTTTTCCCCTCTGACTGCCAACTTGCAAGCATGAAGCATACAGCAAAAGCTTGGTGCCTTTTAAATTACCTAAAATCTACATCCTTCAGACAAATGAACAAAAAAAAAAAATAAAGGGTGCAATTTAAGGGCAAATCATTTTGTGATAATCCTTGGGACTTCAAAGTATGAAGATAAAAGAAGAAAAAATGCAGGTTTCACTTTGCTCATTATGGGACATTGACTTTCACCTAATAGTATGCAATTAAAATTTCTTCATGAGATTTCCTTATTGAAATAAGAAAGATAGCGCTGTGCTGAATGTGGTGATAGATCTGGTATAAACGTGCTTCCTGGACAAACTGATTTATCATGTCTCATTCCGGCAGTACTTTCTTGCTTGCTCATTTCTCATCTTATTACTGTGAAGTTGTAATTAAAGAGGATCCTCCCACAGAGAAGAGTTCTCCTTCAGGACAAGCTAAATTATAAATGCACTGTTCTTTCTCTGAGACCAATTTAAAGGGGCAGTCTGCTGAGGAAAAAACACACATCTAATACTTGGGGCTTCTGGCTCTGTAATTTTATGCAGGTCTCTTTCTGTTAGATGCAGAATAAATTTGGTTTATAAGCTGGGCTTCCTGGGCAAATATACCTCTGCAATTGACTATTTCAATTTAAATACATAGACAATTCAATTAAAATGGTATTGAACCACTGTGGCTGATTTACTTCAGGATACTACATGTATGATCACTCCTATAATACAGCGAAATATTTCAAAGGGCACTGAAAAACTATTTAAGGAATAAAGAGCTTGTAAAAATTCATCCTATTCTTCAGGAACAATAGAACAACATTAGACAATCAGCACTGACCATTATGAGATACATTTACTAGGAAGACACTACCATAAGAAAACATAAGCAGTAAGCATGACACTGTACTATCTTTCCTGTACCAAATTCTCAGCCCTTCCAATACACGAAGTTGCACCAATGAAAATAAAAATACACACTATTCTTTCTCCCCTTTATTTGGGATCATATCCCTAGTGCAATAAACTATTCCTACTGCAAGCAATGGCAAAAATGCAATTTCCTTCAAAGAAAAATACTCCAAAGAAGGACTCTCAGTATTAATGCCACTGAAGAAGGTTTTTGTGCCTTTGTATTTGAACAGCTAAACCTAAATACAACAGTACAGTGTAACCATATATAAGACTACTATTTGATTATTTATTCCCAAAGGGTCTAGATGGTAAGAAAATGAATTCCAGGGATAAAAACTATTCATACCACTTTGCAGTAACTCTCATAGTAACTCTTAAAGTGATTCCTGATACTTCTCCAAATTCTCTGGAAAGGGGGTAAGTGGGTAAACTTCATCAAAAAAAAGGCTAGGAGAGAAGAATGCACTGAAGAATAAGCTTGACCTCTCCAAGCTTGAAATGCTTGGCTGAGAATAATTAATTTCATTTAGGGTTTTAATAAATTAGTATCTTAATATTAAGCCTTACTTTCATGGTGTCCTGTCTTTAATATCAAAGTGGGATCTAAAAGAATTCCGATCTCTTGATAATGAAAATCCATCTGACACTCAAAAGGCTCATGCAACCATAAGAGAGACTTTTACACTATTACATCCTAAGGCTTTCTATTTCTCCATGAATCCATTAATTTAATTGCATCTCTGAATTTCCTTTAAAAAATATTTTATTGTAATCACAGGAGAGTGCAATAATTTATTAATATGCTCAGTAGCAGTATTACTCAGTGAAAGTAGCATATATTTGCAGACATATAATTTCAGAGTTAATTTCATAAAACTATAGGTGAACTTGATCCTTAAATTAATACCATTATCCTTTGCAGGAGAATTAAGACAGGCAATTCATCCTGTGTCATATCTACAATGTTTTAAATGTAATGCAAAGAGCTGTGTAAAAAGGAGGTGTTTGTAGCAGCTGATGTGACTGTGAGAGTCTAGATCTCATGAGGAAAAAAATGTTTTGTTAGGAGAAAGTGAAATATTTATAACTGAGTAATTTTAAGTCTTTTTCCACAAAAAAAAATCTCAATGATCATATGTAAAAATGCTAAGAAAAAATTATGACTCAACCTCCAAATCCAATTGGTGTTATATCAGTAAATATTACTTCATTGGCTTCTCTTTCATACGTTTTCTTTCCCATTTTGTCAAGAGAAGGAAAATATGGTAAGAGAAAAAGGAAGGAAAGGGAAACAGTACAACACCCCAAAGTCTCACAATTCCTTGCTCTACCACATTTCTTACTGATCATTCTGTTTGTTAAATTAGTACTGCAGATTGTCTGTGCCTAATTAGTTGTAGCTTTTCATATTTAAAAGTCCAGTGCAGATCAGTGTGATAGTTTCATTGAACACACAAGGTCACCTGAGTATGTCTGTGTTTCATAGTTTGTGGTTTCATGGATGGCTGCAAATCCTAAAGCCACTGAATCTACTTCTTCAAAGGTCATTTTCCATACAATTTCTAATAGATAATATATGAAAGGTGAGGTCCATAAACATTCCAAACCAATTGAAAAACGGGAAATACAGCTATTGTCCATGCTACTTTTAGTCAAGTAAGCATTCACTAGAAAAATCTTTTTTAAACATATTATCTGCTCTGATAATAAAAACATACAAGGTATTGGTTGTAAAAAGCTTTTTCTTGTTAGATGTCTTAACAGAGAGTAAATAAATACAGTGCAATAAAATGTCTTCAAACCTCAAACACTCCCTCTCTGCTTTCCAGAGTCTTTATAATCAGACTGGATATACATATCTTCATTTATGAAGAACTTCCCATGCAAAAATTCTCAGAAGCTGTACATTGTTTACCACGCTTCTGAAGAGGGAGAAATTGTTTTGTGGATGAATTATTACCTATTAACTTACATAGCATTGTAAATATAGCTGTTGTTGGGCAGTCAGCAGGTCAGAGCTGAGCAGACAAGGGTCTGTGCTCTCACCAGCTTATAAAGGCATAATCATTGACAAACTACAGGACCAGGAAGAAGACAAGTAAAATGGGAAGTATCCATTAGCTCTCAGTCATGGCATAGGTGGAGATTCAGACATTTCACATAAAGAATTACAATCTAGATGTGGAGAATAAATAAAAGAGCTTTTCCAACTGGCAGACTCCTCTCAGTCACTACTCCCTTTTGTTCTTACCAGTTAGATCTGCTGGCTGACAAATCATCTCCCCGGCACAATAAATTTGTTATGGAACATTATCTCAGGCTGAGGAAGGTCAGGATATGCTAAAGGTCATGTATGTATTAACCTAGTACATGAGAGTCCCTACCCTTAGTCTAAAACACAGTCTTAAATTACCTACTATTGAACCGTCTATAACAGATCTCTCATAAACAGCCTCATTTACCTGACACGTTCTCAAGATGCTCCCAAACATCTTGAAAACAGGCATGGGTCCTGTTTGCTCCAAGATATTATTGAAGGCAAAAACTAAGCTGTGAAACACTGCAGTTGTGACTTACAGACCCTAAGAGAAAGGAGATAAGGACAATCTGATTCCAGCACCAGCTAAACTTGGATGCACAGCATGCGCTGAATTAGGTCACAATGAACTCAGTGGAGGTCACGACTGTGGGAGTCTGTACTTTGGTTCAAGTTTACTTCAGCACCTACAGAGATTGCCTTCTCTGTATATTTTATGTAGTCCCAAAAAAAGAATTACTTTTATCCTAGAAGAATGAGGGATACACTGTAATTCAGTTTGGGGTTTTAAATACCTTCTGAGAACAGGGTTCTCCCTGAAGTAGCATTAGGTAGTGACATGAGACCGATGATGAAAGTTGTAATTTTAGATATACAGTCATGCTAACCATTAAGTCAGACAAAATGAGCAGCAAAACAGAATGATTGTGTCTGTTTTCAAGAGTAGCTACTCCAAACTCTTAGTCAAAACTGCAACCTGATCTAGGTTGAACTACTTCTGCAGGGGGGTTGGACTAGATGAACTCTAAAGGTCCCTTCCAATCCCTGCCATTCTAAGAAATTCAGTTCAGAATCAGGACATGTTTTTAATGACAGTTTTTTAATCTTTAAAAATCAAGTTGGGTTCATACAAAGAGTATATTTGATTGGTTTGATTACAAGAGTATAATTATTAACTTTCCATTTAGTTACTTTTATACCTCCTTTACCAATCACAGAGAGAAAAGATAAAAAGAGAAATCCAGGAAATTTTAATTATCAAGTAGATTTTAAAAGAAAATTTCAGAAATTCATTTGCCAAATGTGGAATTTTTCAATCAAGGGATTTTTTTTTCCTGTAGATAATTTGTCCAGAATTTTTCACTAACTGTATATATAGCAGAAAAACCCCAAAAACACAGTTTAGAAGGTAATTTCTTGATTCATTAGTTTTTGACAACTGCTCATATTGCTCTACATTATACATTATCTTAAATGTTGCTTTTGGATACATTTCTCTTCCCAAGTAGAAGAAATCATAGTGAATATACCATTTCCTGAGCTGATACCTCATCAGTGCCCACTGTAATTTTGTCCTTACAGTGGGAATTACAAGAGGAATCCAAGATTCTTGGTCAGATTCCTAAATAGCTAAAACTTACATTGAAGGTTTTAAAAATACATGATTGCATATAGTCAAGCATGAAAGGGAGTGGAGAGGCTTTGATTGTCTTCCCATATTTCACTACTGTAAAACCAGGGCAGGAAGAAAGACATGTAAAATCTGCATTCAAACATTTAAAACACAATCATAAAATGATGAATAAGGATTTTTTAATACTTCACTAACAAGAAAGCATGTCAAACCTACGATTTTCTCTAGTTCTCAGTCTTAGAAGTTATGATTATTGAGAGGAAATGAAAACCTATTCCCTTATGGACTTGTCCACCACCCAGTGGAAAATATATCCCAACTTGCCTCTGAACAGCAATAAGCATTTTTATTTCACAAAATCCTTTGTTCTAGTTCTGTTTTAACTGCAAAGTAATCTCAGACTAGTTTTTGCAGAAGTCACTCAAAGACTCAAAGCTTCAAAGCTCTGTTACCATCTATGGGGATGCTGCCAGATGAGGACAACACAGCCGTGTTGTCCTTGTGCCACAGCAGTGCCCAAAGGGAAAGGTAGATCCAGGTTGCATCCCAAAACCAGTCTGATCTTCTGGGAGAAAATTTAACAACTGAAGATTCCTTCACCTTACCTCCATGGTTGTCCTTGAGATTTGGACTCAAGATTCATCTGTCCTAGCCTTTAGGCACCAAGTCTATACCATTCACCTCTTTTTAGAGAGAAGGGCACTCTAAAGAACAACTTATTTAAGCCTTTTGAGAGCTCCCATACCTCTCCATTAGTTACAAGAGATATTTTAGGTCAGATTCAGACTTCAATCTGTCCAGCAGTGCCTCTGGGATTGCAGCAGACCTCAGTCAAGAACCAGCCTCCCTTGAACTCTATTTTTTAACCAAACCAGGAAAGGCAGCAGACTCTCCATCACAACTAAGAGACTACAGGTGTTGACTTATCACTAAGAGAAGAAAGGGAGGAAGGAAAGAGGGGTCAGCTAATTAACATTTCCAAATAGTACCATCTACTTAGAATTTCCAATGAGAAGAGCAATTTGGGATAGGAGACGAGGAAATCAAAGGCCAGTAAAAGGATCCAATTGCAAACAGTGTTTTTGACTCTTTCTCCTTGACAGAAAACCATTCTCTAGCAACTGTGGAAAAGGGAAATTTTGGCTTAGGGCAAAGAGGAAACACGGAAATTTTTTAAAGACACAGATATCTTGTATCTCTGCCTTCAGTGAGCTGTTTGTCCTTTTTATTCTCATTTTTACTCTCCGTCTGTCTTCATTAGTCTTCTGGCACTCTGCTAGAATTAGTGAGCTAGTTTCCATGGTTTCTTATTTTCACTTTCTATCTTTCTTTGCTTAACTCATTAAATTGCTCATTACTTCACTGCACTTTACAGGAGACATATTTATTGTATTAGTTACACAATGGCCAGATTAGTAAGTGATAGGCAGTTTGCTATTCAAAAGAACATATTCTAATAGTAGAAAGAAAATTCAGGAGACACAGATGTTATCTACTAGTTGTAGCAAAACTGGGCTAACTAGTAACTGCTAAATGTTTACCCTTTATCACTAGAAATATGTTACATGAGTATTAAAAAAATGGTGTGCATGAACAAGTCATTTTGCTGCAGGACCCACAATGCACTTGCAAGGGAAAGGGAAGCTACAAGAAAGATTCTATGTAGAAACATCTTCCTTACCTTCTTTGATTGGGTTTCTGATTGTGCCAACTTCAACACTCACTTCTCTGCCCGTTCACCTACACTGTCTCTTCTCTATCATTGCTCTAAATAACCCCCATCTCCTCATCCTCTCCATTAAAATACAGTCCATGTCCATCTCTGGGAAAGAGGTTTCTCCACCTTACACCTTTCACTTTCAGTTTTTCCTCAGTTAAATACAACATAGTTGACTCAATTAAGCTGAAGTTTCTCAGATGCTGGGTGTAATAATCCATGCTCTGCCTCCTTGGTTCAACAGGGCTCCAAGACAGTTTGTTTCATCTGAATCAAGATCTTTCCCGCAGTTAGTGAATAGTATATACAGGGGTTCAGGCTATTCATTCATCTTCTCCAGTAGTTCATTTATCACTTGGAGGTAATCTACTGTGGAGAATTTTGAGCAAAAAGATGCCTGCTTTTTTTTTTTTTTCTCAGTGATTTAAAGAAAACTACTATTTTTTAAAAGATTGACTTAGTCCTTCAGCTAAACTTTGTAGACACAAGGCCAAGGGATTTATGAAATGCGGCTTTCCTTTTTATCTCACCTGTTCGGAAACGAGGTCCAATAAACCTTATGAATGCTCTTATTTTTAAGGGATGAACAGGAGCTGTTCCATTTCACCATACTTTAATGTCAGACTTCTGCTACCTGTTTTGTGACTTTGTTTTATATATTCTGGCATAGGAAGTGTTGATATTTTGTAGGTTTGTCAGTAGGGCTTTTCTACAATAAACTTTATCTTCAACTCCTACTGATAACAGTCTCTGTTCTTCAACGTATATCAAATCTGTCCAAGATTGCTGTTATGTCATTGTCCTTGATAAAGAATAAGATCATCTTTTGTCATCTAGCAGAATTTGTTTCCTGATACTTTCACATTCCGTAAAGCCTTCAAAGAATGTCCCAGATTCTTAGAACACTGCATTTTCTAATATCTTGGAGTTCTTGCACAATTTAATTGATTCTCTAAAAAAATATTCTTGATGCAATACAGTGGGATACAATATATATCTTCTCAAACTTTAAAAGAAGAAATATATGATGGTACAGCAGAATATTTATATGACAGCCAAGAAAAAGACATTATTAAGGTTGGAAAGCCCTTAAAATAACCTATTTATTTCTCAGAGCTGTTTGTAAAACACATACAGTGCAATTCTGTATATGTATGCTCTTTCTTAAAAGATAAATGCTTCAGTAACCTCTGAGATATCAGTGTCTTCACGTGAAGCCCTAAATCGAGTGACTCGCTATCCCTGAATCACAAACCCTCTCTAAAAGGGAAGACAGAAGAACAGAGTTAAGATGATAAACAAAAGAGGGATGTGCTATGCACAGCCAGGGCTGATGATGGAGAATGAGCTCTCTCTTTAGCACTTATCAGGCAAAGTCCTGCCCCAAGAAATGGTTCTGGGAACTTTGCAAGGTGGAATCAGTTGATACAGTTTCTGATACGATGTACACAGATCATCAAGGCTCATCTGTCATTGAGACTGGAATTACTAGGTCATTGTTAGTACTTCTTAGCAAAACTAACAACTGCAAAGGTTCATTTTCTGCATATTTTTTAAACATCTCCATCTAAAAGCTTCTTTTGGTTGCTGATGAGTTTATAAACAGTAAAATGCATAGTTAAAGAAGAGACTAAAAGAGTACCTTGCTCTTTTACAAAAAACAGACAGTGATCAAGTATTTCACATTATTTGGGAGATAAAATTAAGGAGTTTTGAATGCAAAATTACTTTCTCCAGAAAATCTGTGCAATTGAATACCCTCAATACTTTTTAAATGGTTTAGTATTTTTAAATGGCAATGAAACTTACCATTTAATTTAAAAAATGAACCAAACAAACAAGCTCATTTTAAAACCCTCTTCCTGCTTTGGTTTTCACAAATATGTCTTTGGCATTCCCTCTAGAGCATGGCAATTGCACAATCCTATCAAATCAAGGACAGTATGTTTCATCTTTGAAACTGTAATATCAGCAGTAAGTCTGGTCTAAACTGAAATCTAGCAGAATACAGCTCCTCCAAGAGGGAACTATCTGGGATAAACGTGAAGTTACCGTATGTATTCGTTCAGAAATTGTTTTTCATAAAGAGGGGTGAAATATTATCAAATGTACTGTCTATAAATTAAAACATTATAAAACATCAAAACTCTGTCACATTCAATCCGAAAAAAGCAAATGTGCACAAGCTCTTATTAATCCTGGCTGAATTACATCCTGTAAGCAAAGAGAATAGCTTTGTGCCTCTTCTGTTACTTGAGGCTCTTCAAATGCTACTTTTAAAAAGCAAACTTATCTCAGTCATTGACATTTTCATATTTATGTTAAATCAAAAACTAAAAAAATCTCAATTTAATACATTGTGGCACATTTTAGCACATTATCCAACATATGTACTTAAGAATCTAAGGCTTCAAATACATTATTTCCTTGACATCCATCACTACATCATCCAAGGACTCCCTAAGAAGCACAGCCCCCCTCTGCTTTCATCAGTACTCCCATCACTGCAGGATTACTGAGACATCCCAAAGAGAGTCCAGCTCAGCCCAGAGGCTGTACAAAATGCAACCAGGGTGTGTGTTTGGACTGTGGTCAGAAGTGGGCAACTCCTACATACTAGCAGTAATAAACAAGCAATGTAGCTAGACTGTGCAATGTTAGTGGTGAAGGTATGCTGGCATTAGACTTGCCATGCAAGTGACCTAACCTGAGAGAAACACACATATCCAAGTACATAAATGTAGAGCTGATTATACATATTCATACCTAAAATCTGCTGTCCTACCTCAGTATCTTACTCACAAAACCCCCTTTGCATTCATTCCTATTTAGTGCATTGTAGTTCCTATTCAGTCCTGTTTCAGTGAAGGCTCAGCTCTGCCACATACTGACCCTCTTGTTCCCACTTCATCAAAGCACTGACCTGTGAGGACACAAGTGGTCCTGCGAGCCTTGAGGTCCAGCATTGGCTCAAATGTATTACTGGATTGGAGTCAGTATATTTAGCATGTGACAGAATCAACTTGGGGCTTTTAGACTGTTATGCCTGAGAACATTTTATTCTATGAGTGCCCTTTGACAAAGGTGCTGTGCTAATAAAGGTATCTGAATTTTGCTGTTACACATTAATGAGAGCATTCTTTAGTACATTGTGAATCTTTCCACCCTTTAATATAAATCAGAGAAGAATGAATGCAGGCCTTCTTTTATAGCTACATGCATATATAGATATATATATACATACACATATGTGCAGGCAGACACAAATATATGTGTGTGGACATGTGGAAAACACAGTAAGTGTAAAGCTAGGGAGCTATGCTAGCATTGTTATTATTGTTTTAAAATCTGTGCTGTAACAGGCATCAAGTACAGAAATGCCATCCCTGTGTCATCATTACCTGAACCTGTAAGGCAAGAAAACATGCAAAAAAAGCCCTAATAACTCACCACATTCCCTGAGCTTGCTGCTGTTACAAAAATAACAGCTTGTCTGGTTGTACTTTATCACTTATATAAAAGCATTGATACTAATGTCCTAACATTTTTAAGCTAAAAGACTTTTTTGTTGTTGTTGTGTTGTGGTTCTCTAAATTGTGTGCAATTATCCTTGCTTACTTAGAAAGACTTTGTAAGGAATGACCTGAACAATTAGCATAACAACAGAAACATTAACCCACGTAAAAGGAAAAGCCTGGGCTTGCAAGCACTCATTTGTAGTTTGTAAAAGATAAGCTTATTGCATTCTTTGTTCAGCAAAAGAGTAGCAGAATGCAGGGTGCAGGGGCCTTTGCATGGCAATCTGCTATGATATATCAGAGATGAGCATCTGTAAATACAAGTATAAAGTATAATTGCACTCCAGAGCAAACAAATTTTTCCCAAACGTTGTAATCCAATGCATCACATTCTAGTGAGTGCATGATGTACACCAGCAAGAAGGTTCAATGAATCAACCTGTCCTAGATCCTGACTGAAGAGGCATAATCTGTTTGAAAGAGGTACTGGGGGAACAGAATACTATCACTTCCAGTGACAATGGTTATTTATTTAGCAGTCCTCACTTCCTCAGCTCTCTGCATTCAAGGTACCCCACAACTTTCTACTGCCTTTACATCCAGATTTCCAAGTGACCTGAAACACACTGAGCAGACACGTTCAGCAGGTGCCTGTGAGGACCATCCAGCCCACAGATTACTCCTAGCTCCTCTCACTCTCAAGGGTAGCTGGTGAGTGGTCCACAAACCATATGCTTTGCTAGCCTGCTTCTGGCTACCATTGTAGCTAAGGTTGTACAACCCATTTCTGCCTAACCACAGGTTGCTGCTAGGAGGAAGGATGACTAGAAAGACAGCAGAATTAATTATTCTGATGGTAATTTATGAAAAGATAGGAATTCCCTGATACAGGTGTACTTGTCCTGTACATGAAACAAGCCAACGCAACCAGGAAACACCAGGTCTCCTATTCCTTATCTGCACAGGCAAGGAGCTCCTCAGGTGTGCTAAAGGACAAGTGGTACCATGCAGACATGTATGAGTTGAAGAGACAATATGATTTACTTGGTCAGAAGGAATGAGCTCTTATTTCTGGTCTGAAACTAGAAACAAGTGACATATGGCAAATCTCCACATGAGATTTTGCTCTTGTTCCTGAGCTCATACAGACCAAGTCTGACAACACTCCTGCAGCTTTCCATGAAACAAATATGATATGATATGATATCATATCATATCGAAATAAGATAGTTCTCAGTCTGGATATTGCCAAGCACACTTTGAACACTTGTTCCCTTTGCTCTTCTCTTTGCAGCATATGAGGACAGGCCAGTGCCCTGCAAGTTTCCTGCCTCTCTGCAACCACAGAAGTGCTTACACACACACACTCCCCATGTTCGAAACACCTCTCACAGAAAGACACTGTTTTGCCTTTTGACTTTCCAGGAGCTACCTGAAACACTTTACATGTTTCTCAGTTTAAACTTGCAGTAAGTGAAAGCTGCGAGAACTTTGTCTCTGTATCAGCAATAATTCAGATAAGAATCAGCAGAAATCCTGAATCCAAAAGAGATTAAATTGGTTTAATCTATTAAATTAAGATGCAATACTATTGAACAGATTTCAATAGGAAAAAACCAGCATGATGATATTTCTAATCTACACCTCATTTGCATTCCTACTTGACAAGTCATCCTCAGCTTGATCCTGCTTTAGTCAGTAATAAATACAGATGTTTAAAGAGAATACTGTTATCAAACATAGCAAGGTTTGCACAAGTATTTCATTATGCAATACAAAGTTTTACCCCTATTAAACTGAGTTTAATTGTGTACATATACATCCAGAGAGAAAAGCTGAATGCCATGGCATAAACATCCACCTTTCCTGAGCAGTGGACCTTGCTCCAATAACACTTGATAAGACATGGTCAAGAAAGGTGGGAAAATTAGACAGGAATCAGTCTTTATCAGATCTCTGTGTGATCCTCCACCCACAAGCATTCTGTTTTTCATGGTTCCTTTCAGGAGTAAACTAAGCCTGCTGAATATAACTCAAAAGTACTTCGGTCAAAGGCTCCCAGATAGTGCTGAAACAGATGATCAGGGGACTGGAACATCTGTCATACAAGGAAAGGCTGTAGGAACTGGGGCTGTTTAGTCTGGAGAAGAGGAGGTTGAGGGGAGATCTTATTAACATTTACAAATATCTATATGGTGGGTGTCAAGAGGTTGGGAAATCACTTTTTTCTATAGTAGCTATCAACAGGACAAGGAGTAATGGGATAAACCTGGAACACAAAAAGTTCCAGTTAAACATAAGAAAAAATTATTTCACTGTTGAGGTGAGGGAGCCCTGGCACAGGCTGCCCAGAGGGGTTATGGAGTCTCCTTCCTTGGAGGTCTTCAAGACCCACCTGGACATGTTCCTATGCGACCTGATCTAGGTGACCCTGCTTCTGCAGAGGGATTGGACTGGATGATCTCTAAAGGTCCCTTCCAACCCCTACCATTCTATGATTCTATGATTCTATGTTAATTCATGACAGGTCCCTTTAGAGAACTTAACCGTAACATCTCATTGTGCATCTGGTCACACTTAACTCTTCCATTTCTGCAGTTCAGATACCAACCAAGTGGTAGCATCCAGAAACGCATTAAAGTTTCACAGAAATCAATATTTTTATGCCAGTAAGACTTAAAGAAACATGTTGAGTTTGAATAACATCAACAATTCATTCTGGTGTGTATCCTGTTCAGTTGGTTTAATGGAAAATTACTTTATTTCAGTCCCATTTAGATAAGTTATTTAAACAACAATGAAAAAAATGATGTGTTTGTAAGATATACAGTCTTCTTTCTTTTTGAGAAATATTTCTGTAGTTCTCTTTCTTGATATTCAATTCATTTATACAGTTATAATCAAAACATACTTCATTTACAATGCCTGCTTGATATCTAATCTATTCAATACAATAGTAAGTTATAGATGTGCAATTTCATATCTGTAAGATAAAACAAATGTTAGTCACCTAAAAACATCTAATATATAAAAAAAATAAAAGCATAATGATGTTATCTTGTTAGTACTATATATATGCAGACACTTTGTAGACATTCCAGCCAGGAGCAATAAGAGATTCTCAGAAGATGGGAGGAAGAAACCAGCAGGCTTTAGCTAATGCTGCAAATCAGACTAAAATCCTGTGAAGTAATTCAATCAAATGTACACCAGCTACTTCCCAACACCTAGGAAAGATGCTTTCACATTGTTTTGTTTGCTTATGACATCCTTTAATGTATTCTAATTAAAGGTGGAGGTAAAATTTCCATAATACAGCAATTCCTCTGGATCCTTTCTTAGTTGGGTGCAAATGAAGAAACAGCAGCTAGGACAGAAATTTATGCAAAAGTTCCCTTAAGTTTTCAGGACTGGCTTTGTTACTCTTAAATCTGAAATTCAGCCTCATGACAGTTGTTTACAATCATTTTACAGATGAATCAGTTTTGAAACTGCAGTCCACAAGCAAAAGGACTTTTTATTTTTAAGCCTCAAGAATATTGTAAACAATTGACTACTTCATAATGACCATGTTCTGTGCTCCACCTGCCAATGCAATCAATGGCCGAAGGCGATGTACAAAAGAAGAGAAAGGCAAATTCCTCACTTTCAGCTGACACAGTATCACTGTTAAACAGGGTGAAATGCAAGTAAACATCAAAATAAATGGAAAAAGAAAGACAAATAAAAAATCCAAAATGGCCTGAAGAAGATGGGAAAGAAGAACTAGGACAAGAATCTCTTCTGCACTCCAGACTATGCACTGATGGGTATATGATGTAGTTTCTTGCTCAATCCTGTATAAAGAAATGTCATTATGTGTTAACAGCTGGCGAGTTCAGCTCTTTGCCACTAGGTTAAGAGTGAAGCCCCTACTATGTCCTACATTTATTTCAAGACAAAAAACCCAATGGCAAAATCCCATGTGGACTTTGAAACACAATAGAACTCTGGACTGCTGCTAACAAATGCTGATCAAAGGCAAAAAAAAAAGAGGGGAAAAAATCAATCACTATAAAACCTTGTAAAAAGAACAATATAAAAATTAAATTGCAGCCCATAGAAATAAAAACAAAAGTAAAGCATTATAAACTAAGCAAAATATTAGGCTACATATGAATGTTAAGACTTTAAATGAACCAGTAACTGCAGATATAGGACTTCAGAATAGAAACAAAAGTATATAACATCCCTTTCAATCATTAGCAAAATTGAGGGGGAAAATGTTAAACATTTTAACTTCTGAAATGCTACAGACTCTCTATTTCGCAATTTTATTAAAATGTCTCAATCAATAGCTGCAAGAAAAGCTGAAGTTTACTGCATTTGCTATACAGTTATGGTTTTTTTCTGGAATTATTTGGTCATGTTAAAATTGATTTGGTTAGCCTGTGTCAGCCAGACAGCAAAACCAAAAATTCTGCTATGGAATATGTAAATCCAGGAAACTTTTTACTGTAATACCTGGAGGCATCTTCTTAAAGACATTAATATTAGTAACAAAAACTTTTGTTTCATGTCAAAGGGAAGAAATGTGCCAGGGAGACAGTAGAGCCAGTATAGGAGTAAGTTGGGAAAAAATGTAGTCACAGAAAATAAGTCCAGAGAAAAGGAATCAAATTGATTTTAGCACTGGTGTTCACAACACAAGAGGCTGTAGTTTTTGGTAACTACATAAAATTAAAAGTTACATGGTTCTAGGACTGTGTTGAATTTACCCGAGGGAATTCAAATATAACATTGCAGGGTGAAGTCAAGTGGCAGTCTATCACTCAAATCAAAATTGGTGAGACAGGATGATGGCAAATGGGACATTAGCTCACAACAAAGGCTCCAGAGTTGGTCCAGAAGGACTCAGCCCTGAACCAGAGATATAAGGGTGATTGATTGATCTGAAACTGAAAGCAAAAAAATCTGCTCTTATGACACTGCAAGTTTGAAGATGTGAGACCAATGGCCAAGTGCCTTCCTTGTGAAGCACAGAGCCTAGCACAGACAGGTACACAGTGGGAAGGTGATGCATAAAGATCAGGGAAAGGAAAAACAAGCAAGGTACCTGTGCAAGCACCTCAGGTTCAGGGCTGACACCACACATGCCAGAACGAGGTCCACAGTCTCTCAAAGTAAGAAGCTATTGTATCCCCTTGTCTTTTTCAGGCATCCCATGAAACATCCTTTGCTTTTACAAGGCATCATTGTAGAGACGGGGGTGGCAATTAGCAGTGAACAGCATTTCAGATATGTTGTATTAATAACACATCTTGAAGTAGCAGGTCAACAACATTACATCTTTGTCCTGTGGAGCTTTTTCTGCCCTCCTGTTCAAGTCAGGCTAATGTATACATGCTCTTCTCAGTCTGGCACACTCAGCTCGGCAGAAACCCTTCATTCATTTCCCCTCCTTTGGCTTCTTCATCTTGCACAACCCATGAAGTTAGGTCCCAGTGGGACAAAAGCACAGAGATGGTTCAATATCCCTTCTCTGCCTTCAGGAAAAGAGCTTGTGCTGGGGACATTTGCAGGCACTCAGATAGCACTGGACCCTTCTGACCTAATGGTATCAGTGTCTTTGCATTAATTACATGGAAGTGGCATCATTTGTTAAGCTGTTGTGAACGTATGACACCAGCATATCAGGTCCCCTTTAAAATACATATGAGTAGGCAGAGATAAAGGGAAAAAGAGAAAGAGAAATCTTGAGAATGAAAGAGAGAGGCACTATTAAACACTTTGTACTTATCTTGCTAAGGAAAAGCTTTGTTCCAGAGGGAAAAAAACTCTCTCATTGAAGCTATCCAAACAGTAAACAGACCATTCTTTAAACAGTGGCGTATCTACAGCAATGCGTACATCAGAGGACTGGCATGAAGAAAGCATTTTTCTCATAGATAAAACAGCAGAAAGAGTCTCTTGCACTGGTGATAATTTAGATCTTCTGTTTTACTTAGATTTTCAGGGCAAATCCAGAAAAAGTCTAATAAGCCCTTAAAGAAAAAATATATCAAGGAATGTTGAAGTATGTTGATTCATTGCTTCTTGCAACACATTCTTCTCCTCCCAGGATAGGAACAGAAAAGGTTTCAAAGGCTTCTCATCATATTTATACCGTTGTAAGGGACATTAGGACTCTTGTGCATTAACATTGCCTGGACAGATGTTTTCGTGTTATAGGTCCAAAGTGAAGATGGCTTCTACAGCCCAGCTGACGCACACAAATGTTTGAGCTCTCAGCATGTAATGACATACTGAGCTGGAAAGCAGTACAAGGGATAAAGAGAGATTTCATTCCCTGCCCTAAAAATCTTAACTAATTTTCATGGTGAAATTCTTCTCCCTGTGGGAACTCTCCTGTATCAATTAATTGCCCTTCAGGAGTGCCCATCCTAGGGATGCCATCACTGTAACTGCAGAGCCACACTTTTTGCTGCCGCAAACCATGAAGGTCCTTGGCAACTGACAACTTACTGGTGTTTACAAATTGCTTTCTGCGACCATTGTGACTAGATGGCCATTTCATTCTCAAGCATATTGTCTGAGCCACCGTTGGTCCTCTCCTGAGACCCAGCATCCAGAGGCAGCCCTTGCAAGACCTGTGAGCAGATGATTTCACCCCTACATTTTCAAGAGGGTGTTCTTGTTTAGCTGATTCTTGTACCACTTTATAATAAAGTTATAGCTCATTATGAATGCCCTTAGGTTTGCAACTGCAGTTTTCTAAGCAGAAGAGCATGGATGTTTGACTTCTAACCTTATCCGGAACCACATGAAACACATCTCTAAGGATGGGTTCAGTGATAGCTTTTCCTGGTGAGGATTCAAGCTTCCAGTGTTGCCTTTGTTCTTCCATAGGAAAGAGGCAGATGCAGACAGAAAACTCAAGGGGACAGAAGATGAGGAAAGGGAAACATGACTGCAGTTCATTACTGGAACCTCTACTCAAAGACAAGGATCTCAGCCAAACTCCTTCCCATGAAGAACTGTAAAGAACGAATTTTCCTTTCAGACGTTAAAAGCTCCTTTGAGCCTTCTGATGGGTGCAAATAGCAAGTTTGCTGACAATAATTCTTAATCAGGGGAGACATTAAAAAGTATAATCTGTATTACAGAGCAATGCCATTCCAGACATGCAAGCTTCTGCAGAGCAGGAAGCTGCCATGTTAAATGATTTCTTCCACTTTTGCAATTTAAATGGAGAGATCAGCATTACAGTCATGGAAAGCAAGGAAAGTGAAAATAGACAACGTAAAAAAGCACCATGATTTCTGCTTCTTGTGCAGTAGCCGTCCATTGATAAAAGGTGGCATATGTCTCTCTCCTTCACAGGCTCACTAGTAAATAATCATCAATTTACACATTCTAGCACAATACCTCTACCTACAAATTGCTTCTTCAAAGATTTCCTTTTCCCCTGGAAGCACCACTTCTAAGTGTGTTGAAATTACATCTTATTCTTTTCTTTGAAACATCTCTCACTGCGTAGCCAAATAAAGAAAGATCATTTGCATAATTCTTCTTTTTAAATGACTTCAGGTTGATACAGGTTCTTTAGTGAATTGTTATTCAGCAGGACATGGTCAGGTGCTATAGAAGGTGGAAGTTAACATCCCCAAATCTGATCAAATAACATTTCAGTTTTAAACTGATACTGTAAATCGTAAGGAATTACAAATCTCTAGCT
Source organism: Colius striatus (assembly GCF_028858725.1). Taxonomy (NCBI): domain Eukaryota; kingdom Metazoa; phylum Chordata; class Aves; order Coliiformes; family Coliidae; genus Colius; species Colius striatus. The sequence continues at coordinate 92,458,834 of NC_084761.1, forward strand.
TGACTCAGCTGTTGAAAAAGACTTAATATCAAAGCAGCCTTTCATTCAACAAAAGATTCTTCTCTGAGCCATTCTCAGGTCTGTAGTAAGTATAAATCACCATTCTAGCAGACTCTTGCAGCCAGACAAACTGGTTCCATTATCTCTGACTATATGCATCAAATAATTGTATTTAATATATTAGTATTATGTACAATTGCACATACATAATACATATAAATGCAATAATAGTAAACTAGTTGCTTCATAAAGCTATTTTCAGCTTTGGTTGCATCAAACACTTTTATAACTTCAGAAATTAAGATGCTCTCATTTCCTTTTTGAAATCTACAGCTCTGTTGTTTTCATTGTAGATATAGAAATAATTCTTTCTGAAGTTTTACAAAACTTGTGCAAAGGCTTGATCCTGAGTATTGTGGAAGCTGAAAGGATCTCAGACCCCACCTTGCAGAGGCCATCTAGAAAAAAAACACTTACCACTCATACTCATATAAATATAAAACCTAAATATCACAATCTGAAAACAAGCATGGCCTTAATCTCATCCCTCGTCTCTCCCCAAAATCCTCGGGGAAGATACACTTGAATAATCTGTCAAGGGAAGTTGTGCAACAATCATTGCCTGGTATTACAAAGACAATTTTGAGGTAAATGTGGTTTGGAGCAATATTTCACTGTTAATAAAACAGCTGAGGGTCCTGAAAAGGTCCTTCTTATCTGCATTGTAGTAGCACTTGGACTGGGAGAAAAAAGGATTCCCAGCAGTCATTTCACTCAAATACATATACACTCAGCACAGATATGTGTATTTTGGATAAGGACAAACGATCTGATGGACTGCTACACGTCACACATTACAGTCTCAAACATGCAACTGGAGTGAAAACCTCTCACTTTATACCTTCTTAACCTCAGTATCTTCTGGCCTCTGCTTGAAATGGAGCCAATGCATAGTAGGCAGTTATGTTATGGTATCATTAAGCCTAGAGGACAGGTAGCTGTAGCAGCTAGCTGTAAATCAGGATGTTTTTTGCTAGGTTAAAAGAACTGCTCCATCACAGTCAACATCAGCGGGTTTGGTTCGGCTCTTGTGTGAATAGTAGAAGCACAAATATGAGGGTTTGCCCATGAAACCTTAGCTTCTTCCCACTTGACCAGGGATGCCAAGGCAACTTTCCTTCAAACTTTGGATAAACTCATGGCTATTTAATTCCTAGGATGAGGTAAGAGGAGGTACATTATGCCTAATAATGTAGGGCTTTTCCTTTAACTCGGTTTACTGAAAACACTTGAAAGTTTATGAAAGCTTCTGTCTGCACTGATGCAACCTAGAATAAAAAAATACAGATTTCTACAGTTTGCTTTCCAGACTAAACTCCATAGCTGGATCCACATTGTCTTCGAGCTGAGTCTTTCAAACTCCCAAGAAAATCACAATCACTTTGCAGCCAGCAAATACCTGGAAAAACCTCGGCTTTCTATCCATCACTCGACATTACATCTGCCCCTTTGTCCCATTTTTTTCCCTTCCTTGCTCCTCCTTAACAATGCTATTTACCTAATAAGGAGGAAAGCTGTCCCACAGACTCTCACTGAAAAGTCACAGCGAGTCAGGGATGTTGCATGGCAGCATCAAGAGTAATAATTAACACTATGAAAACAAAACTTCAACCGCTAATTCCCTCTTAAGAGATTTAAGAAATAACATTAGCCTTGAGCATAACTAAGTACATTTTAACACAGTTCTTTACAATAGGGGTTCAATTACCCATAGTCGATTTTTTTTTCACCATAGTCATAAATTTAATAACATACTAATGAGTCAGTGAGGAGTAAACTGATGGGTAGTTTCATTCAAACTAGAGCTGTTAAGAACATTTTCAATTAAACATTCTTTCTTCTGAAAATGCATTTTTGTCAGAGTGAAAATGTTTTGCAGTTAAATATTGATTTCAAAGATATTATCAAGAGAAAGGTTGCACAGATCAGGATGGATTCTCTGAACACCTCAGAGGTGAAACAAAACAAAACTTGGCTCTTTTCAGTGCAGATCTGGTATTTTAACGTAGCTCTGCTTTACAAAACTGTTTGAAGAACTGTGATTTCTTCTAACACAAAAAAGTCTTCCCAAAGCTTCTGTGAAAATGGAGTTCTTTATTGTAATCAGTTCTAACACTGCTTTCCTACTTTATCTATATATGAAAGAAATACTGTCACTGACAATGAATTTTAGCAGGTGATTTTGTCATTCCCATTAAACTGCTGGATATCTGATTGTAAACAAAAAGGCAGCAAATGCTAAGTGATGATCTAGTTGGATGTTTAAATTGTATTAATTGCACCTGGTAAATGGACTATGCTGTTTATAGACAAATGTTGATTTACTTTTGTGTCTTCATCAATAGTTTTGATCTTGTATTGATAGCACAATTGGAGTTATACCTCTCCTCAATTAGAATGAAATACTGCTATCTTTAATAGTTTGCTCTCTACTTGAAAAAGTTTCCCACAGCTCAAGGAAAAGTTGGCTTAGACAACATATACTAAATGGCTAGTAAGATGAGAAAATAATAGCAGCAAAGAAGTTAGGAGGCAACACAAAACATAAGAAGTACTGGGAAGTTAGATATCAGTGTGTATATTGAGATCAAGATAAACATTTAGAAGACAATTGGCTAAACTTTTAAAAATAGATGTAACTTTGATCCAAGAACTCAAAGGTCTTAACTGCCAAATTCTAAGGAAGATTCCTGGTTTCTACCAAAAAAACATATAAACAAAGGGCTCAAGTATCACTGTTACCCTCAGTATGGCTGTGTAGATGCTCAGAAGTTCTCAGAAATTACTACCCAATTAAATACAGATTTGGAATTCTAGATCTTGGCAACTATAGGCTTTCTTTAGGATACATAATCTTACACTAAAAAACTCAACATTAAACATTCTCTCACTGACTATGCTGCTGACAAAAAATGCTTTTGCATTTCTTTAGTCCATTTGAGCATCATGATCTATTCTTCTAGAAATCAGACAAGTAAGCATTCAGGAGACAACTTACACTGTTACACAGAACACCCCAGTTTAGTTTATTAATGCTAACCAGTTAAGAATCTGACCCAACATTAACTGAGTTCAGATATTTCCACTGATTCCTGTATGCTTTGGAACACAAAAATACATTTCTCCAGAGCACTTCTCTCACATAAATAATTCAAAATAAAGATTCTATATGTCCATATGTATCTGGGTCCCTGGGACTTGGAGTGTCACCCTCTGCTTCTTCACTGACCTCCAGCCATTTCAGAGTACTGAGCAGAGAGGGCTAGTAGGTTTTTTTGTGCAGCTCTTTCCCATGGACAGATGTGGGAAGAGAAAGGTAAACCACAGGCTAGACACCAAGTCTAGTCTCCTATTAAATCAGTCTGAAACAATCCTGGATATCAGGAAGATTGGAATAAGACTGTATTTTCCCCAGCATGAGACTCAGTGATGCAGCTGGGTTTCTTTCCCTACTTTAACTTGGCATAAAATGGAACTCTAAAGACAGGCAACATCTACAGTTTATGAACAATTTCTTTTCTCTTCTTTTCTGGAATTAATATTCACATAACATAAAAAACATTAACTCATGGCATAACACTGAAGTCCAGCAGTTTCTGAGTACATCAGACTCTTCTTTCTGGATTTTCATTCTCCTACTTTTCTCCAGCCGGTCACTGACAGTGTGCTGGGACTTGAGCAATTCCCAAGGAGCATTTGAGAAACATTTCCAAGACCTCCTCCTCTTAGCAGAATCTTTAAGCCTATTCATTTGAAAAGAAGCCTATTCATTTTTAAAAAAACCCACTTCATATGAGTCTGCAAACAAGATTCCCCTCCCCTGATAACAAAGCGGATGATGAGTAAAATAAATGAAAGGGGTCAGAATATGGGGGAGTTCTCAGGAAAATGTTATTTTGAAAAAACAAACAAACAAAAATCCAAAAAATAAAAGGCTGCAGTGCAGGGAAAGTGTTGTTTATAGCAAACAGTGAGATACAAAGAAAATTGGCCAGGTGAAAGCACATGATTGTGTTACAGTGAACCCCAGCTAAATGAATATCTGACACTAAATAAATCTCTTAATAAAATTACTGCACTCTAAGGCCTTACACATTCTGCATATGTAATAAAACTCTTTAAAATGAATAGCTGATAAGGAAATGAACCTGTTCAGGGAATGAATAAACACACTTTCACATATACACACAGAAATACCAAATGGTGAAACATACTCATAGTGATTATCAGACTGTTAAAATAATAACCCTGTGAAACAAATAAATCTGCCCCACAGCAAATTATGTCTCTGCTGTACTTATGGTGAAACCTTCTACAAACACCTGATAAAGGAATAAACCTGTTAAAGGAATAAATTGACTGTACAGTAAGGTTATCCGTAGATTTACACTGGACTGCAGTGATAAACCTTCTTTTTCATTAGTCCAATAGATCATAGGATATACAGTACTTACAAATGTTTCAGCATTAAATACAAGCTGGAGTGCTCTGCTGTATGTATGCATTTGAGGGCAAGGGGTCAATAAATAGACTGAATGTTACTTCACAAAATATCTGTCAGTGTACATTAGCAGAATACCTGATCAAGAGATGAGCTGGCTGTAAAACATCCCCTGCACACCCAAACTTCCAGATCATATAAGCTAACAGCAGACTGAGGTTAAGCAGGTCTAAAAGTCACCAGTTATTTAAATGCCTAACACCATGAACCTGGGCTTTTAAAAAATATTTAATGCAGTGTGACCACAATACATTTCTGCTGGTGGGTTTTAACCTTTCTAAGTATGTCCTTCCCAAAAGTCACCAGACCTAATGCAAGGTTCTGAAACATCAAAGTACAAAACATTCAAATGGCAAAGGCTACAGGGGCACTAAGGGCTGTCCCCATGCCCCAGCTCACAACATGTAATAGAATCACAGAATCTTTTTGTTCAGAAAAGACCCTTAAAATCATCAAGCCCAAGCAGTCACCTCACACTGCAAAAGTCCATCACTGAACCATGTCCCTCAGCACCTCACCTTTGCATCTTTTAAACATCTCCAGGGGTGGGGACTCTATCACTTCCTGGGCAGCCTGTGCCAGTTTCCAACGACACTCTCAGGGAAAAAGTTCTTCCTAATCTCCAATCTAAACCTCTCTTGACAGGACTTGAGGCCATTTCCTCTTGTCCCGTCATTCATTACTTGGGTGAAGAGACCGACCCCCACTATACTACAACCTCCTCCCAAGTAGTTGATTGTGAGTTGAGACACAGCAAAAGGGACAAGAGAAGTCAGAATCGGGCCCATGCTCATCTTGCAGGGGAACCAGAGGTATTTCTTACTGGTGATGCTCACATGCTCAATGCCATCAACAGAATGGAAAGGGTAATTCTGGAGAGCAAGCAGAGCCTCCTTTTCTGTGTGCCTAAGGCTCCTAGGATATTAAGGAGTGTATGGTGTTATAGAGTATTTCTCCTGGAGTGCTCCAGTGAGAGCACATGCTAAAGGAGTACAGCCAGCCTCTAAGGCAAGTATATTTTGGGCATCAGCCAGTCAAAATGAAGAGGTGAACAATCCCATTTATCCCTCCAAATTTCTCACAGACCCTGCTGCAAGTGTCAACATCTAAGACACAAATGCTCAAAGCAACAAGGATGTACACCACAAGGTTCTGCATGGGAAGCACAGAGCATCCTCTGGCCTCAGTCCTACTGCTGTCCCTTCTCACGCAGCCAAGTCTTTTTTCAACAAATTGATTTTGCTAAGATCAAGAGTATTTGTATGTTGTATAAATAGATTTAATACATTTAAAAACCCATAAAATATTAAAAGCTACTCATGTTTATATTCCTAGAGAGCCAAGGCAAATGAGCTTCCAGCCTCTTTGATGGGTCTGATGATTCAGTTCAACCCCAGAGCTAAAGAAGTTGAAGGGGAAAAAAAAAAGGAAGAAAACTTCTATGTTCTTACCAGCATTCCAGAAAAGAGGAGGGATGAGCAAGTAATGTGGAGAGCAACTAAGATGAAATGTGATGTTGAAATGAATAAGTAAGTTCATTATATTCTACAACATGATAAGACTTTGCAGGTCTGATTACAACATTAAGGGACAGTGCTGCAATATTATAAATTACAGGGTGAAGCACTCCTGTTTCTGTCTCTATATTTCTAAGGTGGGAGAAGTTAATTATTTTTATAGGTCTAGATATTGCAAGGATGAGGATATCAGAATATCTTGTCATCAAGTCTAAAGACAGCAGTGGAGAAGAGGCAGAGGGGAAGGGAGGGGGGAGCACCCCATTTAAAGAAAATTATTATAAAAATACTAAAAATGATATATAGATTTTTTGACCTACATCCATCATTTTTACATGCCTAGGTACTTCATGCCTTGTCTCCATAAACCATCACTCTGTTATTTTTCATGAGGTTGGAGAGTAAATGGCCAAAGTGTAAGACTCGGAAGGCAAAGAAATAAATAAATATCTATACATATAAATAAAATCAACACGAGGGAAAAGGTTAATGGGAATTTGTACCATTTTATTATTATTAAGGAACGGGGAGGGGGAGAAGAACAGCATTTCTAGCACTCTAAGTGGCCTGTGGTACAATCAGTAACCCTGAAGTATATTCAGCAATCTTTTTTTTTTCCAATTGCCCACCGCAGCCTATATTACAAATACATAAATCATAATGTTTCAACAAAAGCAAAATTTAATTTTCTCCTTTCAGCTGTTATCTGGGCCGGGTGGTATATGGCAGCCTGCGGCCGAGTCATTTATTACACTTGCTGAATGGATAATGGCAGGGAGAGTCTATTATACCCAGCTTTGTTAGGGCTTTGAATGTGCTACTGAAACCTGTGGCAGTCTAAATCTCTTTACATCTGTAATAGATACACAGCACTCTATTATTTCATGCCAGAGCAAAATTAAATAGTTGTGTGGAGGGGGAGGGGGAGGGAGGAGGGCTGGGGGGAGCGGAGGGGCTCTGGGGATGGCGCAAGGCGTTTTGCTGAAAACATGTTAAAAGCAGCGCTGGCTCCAGCCCTCGTGCTCATCCCACAGGCATGGTTTTGTCTGGCTTTTGAAGATGAGTACCTTAACAGGCAAAGCCTCTGTGCTCAACTCATGCATGACTTCATGGTCCCTTCTTCCTCCTGGGAGACAGTGCATGGAATTGCAGGATAATGACAATCCTCTCATGCCCAGCCTTGGTGCAGCCTTAAAAATCTGCACTTGTCCCCGTGTTACTCCCTCTCTGGAGGGTACTCGGTCTGTGTCCTTGGCAGCCAGACTGTGGGCAGCATTTATGTTACCAGCTTTAATACAAGCATCCCACATGGGGAAGGAGGGGTGGAGGGAGCTTGCACCTGAAGCTGGTGGCCACTGAGCAGTGCCCCCCAGCCTCAGGGCTGTAGAAGGATCTCCATTCATTCCTTAACTTTCACCACTAGTATAGGCAAGCGCTGGCATTCCCTACTGCTCATGCTCCCACTAGTCAGACTGCTAGGTGCCAGCAGACATCTTATGTCTCAATTGTAAGCTCTCTCACTAATTCTGACAGCCTGCCATCCTCCCAGCCCAGCAGGGCTGGAGCACAACTGATGGTGATAGCATCCAATATTCCAAGATGATGCTCATCCAAACAAATATCTTGTGCTGCTAAGTTCAAAAATGGGAAAACACAGATCTCCAGAAAAAATATTATGAAAAATTGACTTTCATCCTTGGAGCGCTCGTTACAGGTCATTTTTATGGTCAAATGCACCAACAGACATTGCATATTTGCAAATCACAGGCAACACTACCTCTTCTGGCCACAAACTTGTGTTTGGTTTTGACATAAGTCCAGTCTGTAATGCAGACACTCAAGGGTAAGGGCTGCAACAGGTGTGCCCTGGCTTCCTAAGAGCAGAAGCCCTCCAACTCACTGACTTCTCACACGGGATTTACCTGGCTGACTGGTTCAGGCAGAGGCAGTTATAAAGACAACAGACTGTTTCTTCAGAGTAGAAAGGTATGTGTTTGGTTATTGAACCTGCTACCTTCTTGACAACTGAAACTATTAGATAGTGTAGGGCAGAAGGCAAAGCTTTCTGTGACAGTATCAGTAAAAGCCTTTAGAGGATGTTTCTGGCAATGTCACTATTTACACTATTCCTATTTTGTGTCAGCACACATGAACATGCTCTTCATACACAGCAGAGACATGATTGCACCCTTCCCATTGTGCTTCCAACCAATCAACTATAAAAGGAAAGACAAGGGAACTGACTAGGGCTACTGGAGCCTCCATGACACCAGCTGGTTGGGACTTTGGGAAAGGCAACCTCTGAGTTGGATTTATGGTAGCACTGGGATGCCCCAGGCTCCTTTAGTTGTCCAAGACTTTGCACACATGCAGAAGATACACGTGGATGACTGGATTCATGCATATGGTTGTGTTTCCCTCTGGTGGCTGGGATCAGTGGCTAAGGAAATCTCTCTCCAAGATCTCTTTTAGCTTATACAGTAGAGATCCACATCATAAGCATGGTATCCGTACATATTAAGTGATTGTCATTAAATGGGTATATCTCCCAGACACAGTATCACAGCCCCTAAGGTGCCAAAGCATGGGCCTCTGAATAAACAAACAAACAAAATCACACAAAAATTAGCCTCTTAAGAATATGCTGCTGCTCAAGAGCCATTTCCTTGGAAAGGAGCAAAAGAGAGGGGTGCCTTGAAGCACACAACACCAGCTATGCCTCCACTGCCCTGCACAACACCCATAGGTTAACATAGCAATGCCCTATGCCATGCACAAGAGACCCAACTGCAAGTAAATTAGAGACAGAACAACTTTCACTGAAGTTAGCACCAGACAACCTTGTTATTCCCCCCAATAAAAAAAAAAGAGTTTATCCTTTAGCTCCCCTTAACTCTATTATCAAGCAAGAATTCTCTTGCTGCCTTACTTGTAATAGCATTGTCGTCCTCTCTGATAACAAGAAGAGACTTAAACCATCCTCCTACCTGCCAAATCTTCTACCAATCTGAAGCAAGAGGATTAAAACTGCTACTGGGTGAGGCTGCAGTTGCTCTGTGCCTGCTTGCTTTTTAAAAAGCCATCTTATCTATGCTCAGGGAAGTAAAGGCTCTTCCCTTGATGTGTCGCTTTGTTATCGAGTAAGGGCTCCTTCGCCATCACGCTTCTGAGGCAGGTTGATTCAATCTGCAGATAGCAGTGCCCCACTCCCTGGAGGAGCTAAAAGCCCGGCAACTCCAAATGTTGCAGTAGAGTCATTTACTCTTTTATCATTATAAGGGCTGACACAGAGGAAGGGGTTGTTCAGTGCTTTTCTTTTGGAAGTAGAGCTGGAGAGAACCTTATATTTCCTTGATTTGCAGGGAAAATCTGTTGGCCGTTGGTCAAAGACTCCCATTTGTTTGCTTGCTCTGAAGCATACTCACCTTCAGAGGATTAAAACCTGCTTGCTCATGTAGCTTGCCATTAACAAGACATGCACCACTACACACATCAGTTCTCAGGAAAATACCGAGATGCAACCTTTCCCTTTCAGTTGAATTTGTGTGGAAGAACTGGGCTTGATCCAAAGTCCCACAAATCCAAAAACCCAACAGTCCTTCAAATCCCAACCCCACAGAGGAGGTGAAACCAGGCAGGTTTGTTGCTTGGATTTTGCCTTCTCTTTTCATAACTACTGCAGAGCTCTGGCACAGATGACTCTATTCCATGTGCCCATGACTAGCAAGTCCACATTTTTGGATCTTGTACACACAGCCTCACTAAGCCTAGACCAGCAATGCCTTAACTTCCCTGTACACCCATATTTTTATCCCCCCAAGCTGCAAAGCAGCAGTTGCATTGAAACATATGGCAGAGTGACACTGGTGCTCCCCTGAGGTATCAGAGTCCAGCCCTGAGTTGGAAAGACCTTTGGTACGGATTTGCTGCATCTTTTGAATTCTTCAGGGGCAGGCACACAGGCAGAGTTTCAATAATAAATGCTTGAGGTTGGCAGCACATAATACGTCAGTCTGAAACGGAGGATTAGTTCTAATCTAAACTCCACTTTTGAAAAAGTCCTTTTGCATAATATACTGTGAGATTTTCACCAATTTTATGCTTCTTATTCATGAAAGACTTGAAGGATAAGTAGCACCACAGGGCATGAAAACAAACTGTTCTAGATGATAAGCTTATGGGCACTGAGTACCTCTAAAAGTCAACCCATACAAGTACGTATGGTGATATGTACTTTTCTGAGGTTACTTGGCACCTAATCAGGGTTTTCTAGACAAACTGAAGAGTACAGCTCTTGCTTCAGCATTCTAGGACTTCTTATTTTTGAGTCCTACTGCTTCACAAAATGGTGCAGACAGACAGAGGAGAGTAATTTGCCACAACATCAAAGGTACTTCCCTGTGCAAACTTCTCTTTTAAGACATTCTTGTATTAACCTCCTGAGCATCCTTCTCATCTTTATAAGTGGTCAGTGTTTCCTGGACTTTCCTAATTGTTGTCAATGACATTCTACATATTAATTTCTTCTCTGATGTAAATGATCTTCACTTTCATATATAGAAGGTGTAACAGACCACAAGCAATCTCCAGGAACATTGTACTTATTGCACTTTAAAGCTTTGTTAAGGACAACTCAAGCTCAATAGTACATACATCTATCATATATATGCTCATATTATACATAAAATTGAAACCAACTGACGCATCTGTTGACAACAAAAGACTGAGAAGGAATGGGCCACCTTGGTTAATTAGCTTTCCACATGACTTGATACCCTTCCAGAGAAGAGTTCTGATGTAAGGAGAAGCCATCACTGAAACTGCTGTCACAACCCAGCTTCTGGAATTGTTGAGGGTCCAGTATCTCATAGAATAAAGACATTTGAGCAGGGCTCTAGAAATTCATCATGAACATGATACAAACATCAGTCAGAGCTGGAGCATCTCTGTAAGCAGGTCTCCTGTTAAAGGGCCAGGTCAGCTCTACAAGCTTGCAGGGATTTCATCTCACTATCTAGTATGTCATACAAAAATGTGATAGGCCCATTAATAACAGTGAGATTTCCCAATGGAATCTAAATCTAGTGATCCTCAAGTTCATTTGAAAGTCGGTGGAAACTGAAGACCGGCCTCCCTGCAGGGGAAACTCCATCCTGAAACACTGACGTCATCCCATCTGTACCTGATAGCATATGGTATTAAAAATTGCCTTTATTTGGCACTATGGTAATCATCCCAGTTTCAAAGGAGGTTGCTCTATCACTATCCTCAGCATTGCATAGACATCCAAGGGGAGAATAAAAGTAGTGTTCTTCTACTTTATAATCTAAGCCAATAAGAAAGGAAAGATACAGAACATATACACATAATCATGTACCATTCTATGATTCTATGTAGTTAGTTCAACTGATGAAAACCAGATTAACTTCTAACTGCAAACTGAACCTCAGCTCCCAACTTCTCAACAGGAAAGACACAAATCTGGACTTTTGTCCCTTGTATTTCACTCCCTTCCCACAGTGAGAACACAAAGCCACTTTTAACTCTAAAAGAAATACGAGCATACAGATAACAAACAAACAATCATGGCTTTTTAAACAGCAGAGAGGAAAACAGACAGACAAACTTCCAAAAGAAACGCTGATGGTGTTAACTGTAGTGATCTAGCTAGTAGAGCCACTTGCCTCTTCTTTTTGCAAGGCTTATGTGGGTCCCATAGGAACTTCCATTTAAATAGGGGAGGGATTTCATCTCTAAACAACAAGGCTAGTGTCAGATGTAGCTGACACACAAGGGGTAAAGGTTATAATTTCATGAGGCATGAATGTTTTTTTAATTTCAACCAATTAAATTAAACTCTCAGTCTTAGGCCCATAGTGCATGGTCCCTGAAATGGCCATTTACCATACATATCAGATACTCAAGAGGTTTCCTTTTCTGTGTTATTTCTCCAGCCCAATGACTAGATGAAAGGAAATCACTGAAGCGTGAGCTCTGTAACAATATAAAATAAACTCAGAGATGAAGGCTTCAGAGGGATATTTTTTTAATGCTCGTACATTGCTTAGTTAATTTCAAACCCATGTTTCCTGTTGAGTCCCGTTAGACTATAAGAAAAGAATTTATTACACAGATTTCTAATTAGTTCTTTGTAGGGGAAATTAAGCAGTTTACAGTACCTGGCTTTAAGGGCTACTTTCCAGCTTGCCTGAAGATTCTGCTCAGCTATAGCTAAAGAATCGTGCTTCCATCTTTTGCAGCCTAAATAAAGTGACTGAATAAGAAATTTGCAACGTTTCTAAGACTCACAGGAAGTTGAGCATCCAAGTTCCCCCTCCTCTCTGCCACGCCAAGGATTTCAAAAGTCACATAGAGTTTCAGGACTCCAACAGTAAAGCTTAAAGACACCTCTCCAATTGGTCTGTCAGCTGCAGACCCTGGTTTCATGAACACACGTCTGCAAGGAGACATTTCCATTTTTGCAGCTTTCCCATGAGGCTCTACCCACTTATTACTAACAGCAAATATTAATGCAAAGTTATTGACCCAAATCACAAGATACTTGTATTGCAGCTCTTCCATGCATTTCAACGCCAAAAACCTTCTGACTCATGGGCAAGGCCAATTTCTTACCAGCGAAGAGCAAGAGGAAAAATAAAACAAGTAAATCCTTGCATCAACATTTTCTTCTAGACAATCTCACCATGTTTCCTACAGTACTACCTCTAAAATATCAGCATGAGAAGACTACCATCAAGGAAACCACTGTATACCAAATGGTTTTGGCACCACACAATAGAAATATATAATACTTGAGCAGAGGTAAGTCTCAACAGCACCCTGTAGATCAATAAGCAGGAAAACAGAGAATATTCCTGCTTCTCTTGCGAGGTTGTTGCATGGTCCTGAGCATGTCATCGTGACTTATTATGAATCCAATTTTACAGACAGAGAACCTGATGTGATAACTTTTGTTAGAAACTCAATCATAAAGATTTGTATTAGTACTACTAATGTTAATGTTGAAGAAACACCATATACTGTTTCTCAATAAAGAATATCAGGCAGTGGTACTGATAGATGTTTCCCTAACTTTACATACTCACTGCTATAGCATTCATTCAAAACCCTGACGATACAAAATATGTCCAAACAGGTCCTAAAGATGACATTTCATATTTATGGCTCTACACTTCCAAGAGAAAGATCATTCTTGTTGGCCTATTAAGAAACTCTAGAGCTCAGGGAGGTCTGAGATACCAAAACTACTGATAATAAGAAAGTTCTAGGACCTTTGAAAGAAGTTTTTTCTAATGACCCACTGATTACATTATCTTTTTTCCTCAGCTTCCATCTTGAGGTGAACTCTACAATGCTTTTTGCAATGCAGTGCTAGGAGATGCACAAAAAATGCAGTAAGTCACAGTTTCTGACCTCACAGAACTGCATGAGTGTCTGATTTAGCAATCAAAGATGAGCTTTGCTTGGGAGAAGAGACAACTTTTCCTTCCTATTCAGAATAGAGGAACAACATAAATATGGGAGAAAATTTCTATTGAAATTTGCAAACAATCTGCACTTAAATAAATAGATAAGTTGTTTCAATAGACTATATTTTGGGTCCATTTTAACAGTAGACATCAGAATTTGGGGTTGTACTAAGGAGTCCCTGTTGTGCCTTAAATATAGAAATACAACCAGGGAGCAAACATATCTTTTCTCAATCCAAAACAACTGCATGTCTTCAATCCCATTTTAATTTCCCTTGCTCAAAGTATTCCCATTACAGTAAAGAGGATTACAGAAAAAAAAAAATACTGGCAATAGAAGGTAATGGAATATAAAGACTTTCACCTCTGGGTCATCAATTAAAATCCAGTCCCAATTGGTAGTGACTAAACATCATTACCTTCTGATAGCTGTTCAATTGCATATTTGAAATGGAGTTTCGGCTCTCCGAGCACTGCAAAAGCCCCTGCTGGGGCTCACACAGCCTGGCCCACACACTGGTGATTTCAGAAAAGGCCCCAGAGATCTGATTCCACGTGGGGAACAGAGATCATGCTGGGGTTCAATGATTTGGTCTTAAACCCCTTCCCAAGCTCCCCTTCCCATGAACTCTGATTAATTATCTTGCTATGTACTGTTGTTCCAGGCCCTAATGTATGCAGCCCTCTGCCTTGGTCTCCCTCAGGAGGGCTGGAGAGTCTGGGGTAAATACAGAGTGCATAAATCAGATGTTGCTATAAGAATTTCTCTTTCTTTCTCCTATCATGCATCTTGGACAGAACTGGAGACTTTGAGACTAAAGTTACTTTTGCCCTCACTGTGGCTCTTCCATTTTGCACAAGAGTCATCCTGGTATCTGATATGGCCTAGAGGCACCTCAAATTGGGGTTCTCCCTCCAAAGTTCTCAAAGATAGCATTAAGGTAATGGTGATTGCTCTTGGTCTCAGTACTTACCTGCAGGTGAAGACACAGTCAGATGAGTTGCTTGTTCCAGAGAGGTACAGACACTGGTTTCCAGATGTGGGACAGCAGGCACTTGTGATCTGTAGAACATCTGCAGTGGTTTTGGGTGCTGCATTTCAGCTGTTTTCAGCCACCACTTCAGCTTGGCCACTACATGACTGTTCCTGAAGCGCTTCAGAGCAAAGGCAGCTTCAATTACTACTAAACCCACAAGGATGGGGTAATACTTAAATCTGATTTCAGAACTCGAGGTGGAGAACAGCTGAAAATGGAGTTTATAACACAAATGCTCCTGCAGCTAAAACTCTCAAGGAAGGCAATCAGTGTGCCCAGCATCAGGGAAGGGGTAGGAGAGAGTCTAACTTACACCAATGCAGATTCCCTCTAGATTCTCCTTTTTAACTGGCCTGACCTTTTCTAAAAGGGTTACATCACACACAGACCTCAGCTATTACCCCTTGAACACTATTTTCTTTGCTCTGGAAATCTCATTGAAATGATCCCATGACAAACCTTCTTTTGTAAGCCACCCAGGAGCAGGACTGGGCCACTTACAAGTTTCAGCCAAGAGTGATCAGAGACGTCATATCTCTCTAGATTATTTCTTGTAATAGATTCATGATCTAGGAAGGAACCAGAGATCCTAAACAAAGATAAGATGTAAAGAGGTGGACAAGACGTTAAAGAAATAAAATCCCTATTGGGGCAATAATGGTCATAAAGCAATAATGTGGATGTATAATAGTTCCTGGACTTTTAATTTGTGACTAATTTGTTGCACAATGAGGTTGCAATTTTCTAATTGTGATTGCCATTTTAATTTTACTCATGGCTGTGCAACTAACAATGTATAGTCTAGTAATTAAAATTAATTGTACCTTCACCTGCATATTTCTATTAGGCTGTTAAATTTAGTCAGCAGGCTCAATGATTTTGTTCTCTGAGAGATGCTGAATTCATTTCAGCAAGCCCAATTATGTTACACTCTATAATTCCTCTATGAAAAACAAGTATTTTAGTTTGATTTGAAGAGTTGTTAAAATATCATTTTTAAAACTGCATATTTGACAACAAAATATAGGCTGACAGGAGATACATGTAGGAAGGTCTTTTTCTTTATAAATATAATCTGCTTGTAGGATTCCACTTACAAAACTGGCAATTACAGACCTTAGGAATAAATCCAATGAAAACTCAACTAGATAGTCACCATTCAATTAATTTCATGAACAATTAACAGATGTCTCCCTAACTACACACACATGGTTTAAATTCAATCAGAATTTTATGACAAGCTGCACCACGCATGTTTGAGGCAATGGGAACACATTGACAGAACAGACTGTTCCAATATACAGGTAAAACTCTGAAAACCCATGCTGTCACATCAGACCATTTCCATTCATACCTCAAAAGTCCAGAATCCATACCACTTTGAGGCTTGTGTAGGAATTTTTCTCCAGAAAAGGGCATTGTTAATTTTTATGGAGTAGCCATAGCTCCTGGCAAAGGCAGGAATAATATCAAAATACACCATTTTGAGTCTGAAACATATAATGAAATAATAATAGTGATCCACATTCTTTTCCAGATCAAGGCAGAAGAAATCCAATGCAATTCCACTTAACCTCTGCTGTGTTGCATAGATTTATCCTTGGGGCTCCAAGAGAGGCATTTGACCAGTCTTCCTTTGAAGACTCTTAGATGTCTCAAAACAAAAGCAAATACTGAGCCAAACCTTCAAACTTCAGATTCCAAAATCAAGACCTTCGAAATAACACAGACAAAAGGGCCCAATCACCAGAGCTACTAATCACCAGCCATTACCATTTGTCACTGTAGTGCTGGACTGTGATTACCTAGACCCTGGCCATACTACTTGACTTGGGCATATCTGACATGGTCATGCTGCATGACTTGGGTATAGTTGCCATCAAAGAATTTCCCAACTTTGTTACTGTAGAATTTATCTGAAAATAAGCAGGATCAAGAAGTAGTAATACCTGCAAAAGCTCATGCAAGTAGATTTCAAGTCAGGAAATACAGAACTCAAAATGCGGAATTAAAGTGAGCATCGCTCATACATTCCTTTCCTGGTAAACTCGGGAAAAAATAACATCCCTTTATTTCTTTTTTACTTCTTTTACCCCAACCAGCCAGGCACATCTCCAGCATCTCCCTACTTACCCTCCCAGGAGCTATATAATCCTTGCACCCTTGTAGAAAGTTCATGGTCTTAGGGAAGATGCGATGCAAGAATGAAGCTCCTGAGGAGCCCAAATAGTATGGAAGCAACGCTCCTAGAGAAGTCTAACAGTAAACTACATCCTCAGTGTTTTCACTCTCTTCATAGAGTCAGATTACAGACAGAAAGAACTAAACTACAGCAGGGGCAGATACAGATACCATGTGGTGAAACAGAGGAGATGGAATAGGGAAAAACAGTGGTTATACATTTAGGGAGTGCTATCTCAGGGAAAGAACTGAACTACAGCAAAGGCAGATACAGATACTATGTAGTAAAAGAGGGAAGATGGAAGAGGAAAAAACAGTGGTTATACATTTAGGGAGTGTTGTCTTCAGAGAGGAGCAGAGTGCTACGTGGACATAGGTGTCCAGTCTGTTAGCCCAGGTCCCAGGCCCAAAGAGGCTCTCTGAAGTGCACAAAAAACACCCCTGCAGCTAAGGAAAATAAATAGGCAGAAAACAGTTAAATTGAATTTCACTATTTAAACCTGAAGAAGAAATCATCCTTAAGAAAGGGAAGAATTTAAATTGATCCTGGTTGAGCACATTTTCCCTTTAGCCTTGTGTTAAGGTAGGTGGTGTAGTTTTGGTTCAACACATAAAATCAGTGTTAAATCATATGCAATTCATTCTCTTCTACAGCATTTCTCCTTCATCTCTCTGGCATGAAAACATTTTACCATGAACTGAATTGCAACTAATCCCTTTGAAATTACTTTTTACCATATACCCTTTATTACTATTTTCTCATATAAACCATTGTTAAAGAACAACAGGACTTTTTCCTAACACTCCAAATAATTGGCTATTTTGGATTATATTATCAAGACTGTTTAATGTGTCTGAGTGAGTAACTGTTATTCATGCAATTCACTATTAGCCTCTTGACCTGGATCATCGCTGGAGCAAGTTTTATGAGCTTAATTGCATTCCCCATCCCCCCATCCCACCTCCTTCCTGTGTAAATTAGTCTGTACAAATAGAATTTCCTAGTTTTTCTGCATCATCTTCTTCACAGATATCTTCTTCACCTATTCAAAAATACAACTATTCAAAAACAAGACCAAACTCCAGCTGTATTTACTAAACTGTATGAAGCTGAAAAACAAATCAGTAAAAGTGTATCAGCTATTGTCATTTTATTAAATACAAAAAAAACCCCAAAACAACTCAAACCAAAATGTTTGTGTTCATTAAGACATTATTGTGGCCAGACATGGAAAAAAATCCATGAGAGATGATAGAGACAGAGACTAAGAGCTTTTACAGTATTGGAAATTACAAAGCTTCCTATGGGGGTCTATATTTGTTATAAGATGGGTTGTTATCTTCAATCTAAGAGCGACCTTGATAAAGTATCTTTTGACACTTTTACTGCTCCTTTAAATGAAATATTCCCTATATCTTCAAGAATCAGCTTGAGTGGAATTGACTCGGTAGCTCAGCTTTAGAAAGACAGGGGAAACATTTTCTAATTTAAAAGAAATTTGAGAAAATAGTTCCATTCCCCTCTCTATTATCTGGCCATTCTGGAGCTTAGGTTTCTGAAACATCAACATGCACAGTTTGCTTTACAATCCTTCTGCAGAAATTAGCTGACACCCATCAATGTAGATAACAGAAAGCTGTGGCATTAACACTTGAGGGTGCATTAATCTTTTCCAAATTAAAATCTGCACCACAGCATTTAAGATTGAGGCCACCATGGTTCAGTGCTGTTTGACCGCCAATTTTGATAAAAGTGTTTTAAGAGAGGTGAGACTTAGATAAATTGCCCATGGTTACACAACAGCAGCGAGGGTAAGTGTTTAGTCTATTGGCTGCCATCATAGTGGGGTGTCACGGGTGTTTGCATGTTTACATAAAGTGCAAAACAGAAGGAAAAGCAATATGTTCCACTGTAATTCCTGGAGGTGACATCAATATTATATTTCATCTGCAGGAGACAAATATACTTTCATATTTGAGTATCTGAAGATAAAGGCACCTTTGGTTGTAAAACAAATGAATATTCTTCCCCAGTTCCCTAGCCAGTCACTTTCTCTTGAGTTTAAAAGCAATCTGCCTGTGCTGAAAGGCTGAGTTAAGCTTTCGAGATAACACCCACATGTAGTTCTTGATCCAGGCCTGTTATGAAATAAGCTTTCCATCCAACACATAGCAAGTAAAGCATTTACCACGTGGTGCATTTTACATTTGCTTGAGTCCTGCTGACCTTAAGAGTGATGTACAAAATAGACTTGGCTTTAAAATTTAGCCCAAGTCTCTCAGTTGAATCACTGTTAATATACAGAACATGCCTCTCCTCTGTTGACCCTGTTGCAAAGGTTTCAAAATCCATATCCTTGGGTTTTCAGGAAAACCTCCTGTTAGTAAAAAATTCAAAGATCTTTGAAATAACAACACTGTGGCCCCAGCATTTTGCAACTGGTATTTCTCCGCTGGACATATCAATAATGTAGGAACTCTCTGTAACTTTTAGACAAAATTCATTTCCTGGGGAGTTCCTGGAATTTTCAGATCACCCCAAGATCTCAAGTTCTTATCACGTTCAGTTTCCAAAACTTTTTCAGTCCAAGATTTCAAATATTTCTGTAACAATGTAAATTGCTAACAGAACTGCAAACACATTTCACTTCCTGACCCCTGAAAGCTGTACCCTAACACTTGATTCATACTCTGCATTAATTAGGATTTTTGCCTGTTTGACCTGCTTTCCTTTCTTTTCCAATAGAGTTTAGTGAAGTCAAAGTAATAGAAATTAAAAGGAGATAATCCCCTGATCCAAATTACTCATCTAACAATGAAATATACAGTAAAATATAATCAGTCTGCTATTTTAATTCCCTTCAAAATGTGGAGAACAGTTAAAGACATTAATGTAACTCTCTCAGTATATAATTATCACTTATTACAGCAGGTAGAAAACCAATCACCCTTATCTGGTTCTATAGCAATGAAAATCCATACACATCTTAATTGGGGGGCAGGGGAATGAAGTAATCGTGTGACTTTACTAGGAGAAAGTGAATCCATTTTTTAAGCTAGAAATTGGTGCCAAGGCAAACTTTGTAAAGAATATTTTGCTTCTTCACAATTTCCCACCTATTTGTCTTCTCTAGGAACTGAAGAAGTAGCACAAACACTGGTCTGGCCAGAACAGGGGAGTACTACCAAGAGATTGTCACAGGGAAATGGGAACCAGGCTCCATCATTGGTCTTTGCTGTTGACTGAGAGCTAAAGTCTATGGTCAAGGTACAGAGCTATGAGGAAAACTAGCAGGGACTGTGCTCCTTGTGTCAGATAATTCTGGACTTGCTGCAGCCAAATCATTTAACTGTCTTACCATCAGACCCTCTCACCCATGGAACTCACAGTACTATTTGCCAAATCTTTCAGAGGGTTAATAAAAGTAAAAATCTATGAAGCATTTTGAGATGTCCCAGTGGAAAGCACAGTGAATCCATGAGACATAAATTTAAGCTCTGTGAAATAAGCTTTTCTAGTAGAAACTAAAGATCAGCTGGATCATCAAAAATGAAAACTCTATCATCAGAGCTTCCACCTTGGAAAGGTTTTGCTTTCAACTGAAATCATCCTGTGCCAGTTTGCATGCAGAAACACCAAATTCTGCATTCAAACGCCCTCTGCACTGTTCTTTACTGTGTGCTTTCTTATAACATCTCTGAGTAGACAAATCAAATGAGAGTAAGCTTCTGTATCAAAGCATTCAAAAGCCAAGTAATCAAGTTGAGATAAGACATTCATGCCATGAATCATATGATAGACTTCACCAATTAGCTGTACTGCAACTATAAGCAGATACAACAAAAAACTGGTATAAGAAAAATGCTACAAAAGATGCCTCAACCCTAAGGTTCACAATGGCATAAGAAATCAGAGAAAGAGAGGTGTATGTAACAAAGCAATATAAGAACCACAGGTAACAGTGAGAGAGTTACAATCGGTTCTACACAAAACCTCAGCAGCATCCAGAAATGTCACTTCCCATCATCTCAGGCTGGCAGCACACACTGCCACACATTGGCACATGATAAACAATGTCCCTTGTTTGTGCTCTTCATCAGTTACCCCCTAGTCAAAATAACTACCATGTAATTTGGCATAAAAGCCAATTCTCAGCATACTACAAGCAGACCAGAAGGTCATTCCAGAGCAAGTTCAAGGTCCTGCTTCAAGGTACATGATAGGAGGCTGCACTGCACTGATGTCAGTGAGGCTCCCATCTCAATGACCTGGTAGGCCTAGACTAGCACAGAAGAAACTGCCCTCTGTTCACTCAATTTCAATAGAAGTGGAATTGAAAAGGTCATTCCTTATCTTCTAGGTAACCCACAGTTTAAACTGTAGATTAGTAGGAAGTCACCTAGAATTTGGGATGAAGGCAATAGGCAGGAACTCCACTCCTCTGGGTACAGAAATATGCTGCTTCAAAGCAGCTGATGGGGAACAGAACCCTCTCCAGCATTCCTTAAGGGCAGCAGAGTGAAATCCTACAGAAGCTAGACCTGTACAAAATTCACCACCACCTGCATCAGGAGCCAATGGTATTTCTTTATTCCTATTTGAAAACAAAAAATTGCCTGATCATTTGGAAAGCCAAATCAAAATATGAGACTGCATTGCACACAACTTCAAGCTGAGATGGAGACATGGGAGGAAATAAAGGATTTATTCCTTTGTGATGGGGTTGGTCATGTTATGTAAGACATTACTGCAAGCTACTATGGTAATAAAAAATAAGGGGGGAAAAAAGGAAATAGGGTAAAAAAATAAAAAGTGAAAAGGTGAATATTTATCCTTTAACTAGAACATGACAGACCTATTACATCCCAGTACAGCCTGGGTTTTTGTGTATTTCTTGGGGGCTTTTTTCACTTGAAAACTAAACTAAATTTAACTGAAAGGAACACATATTGCTTTCTATCTCTAGGGATCTCGTGAGGGCTCACAAGGACTGCTAAAGCCAAGTGGTGATAATACGACTCCTAGAAATAGTTTGGTTCAATTTGGAGATTTGATTCACAACACAAAAGCACAGAATAAAGCAGATGCTATCAGCCTGTGTTGATTAGACTGGCCAATGTGATATCAATTACTGTATTTTTGATTTGAAGCCCACCTGCTGATCTGACTAATCTGTGCTATTAGGAGCCCATGCTTGAATAATTAGACAAACTAGATTGAACATTAAGCTGAACTGTCCCTCTGAAGAAGTGGAGGATAAGCCAGAGGACACCAACCATTGCCTTAGGTTCAGAGAGTCAGCAAGAGAGCCCACCAAATGAGACAGACAAGAATCCTACAGAAATAGAAACCTGGCTGATACAAATACTCATCTGAATGGACTGCAGTCATGTGAATAATTGTTAAAGGCTGCAACTGTAGTTTATTATTTCATGAGAAGACCCAGGACATTCTCTGTTATACCTCTGCAATTCCTCATCTGTAAAACAGAGCTCTGGCTAGAGTCTGACATGCAGTGTAGGACTTAGAAGATGCAATTTGCATTTCCAGCTGGATTCCTAGGAGGAAAATGTGGCCATCATGCAGGTCGTTTCTGCAGCACCTTAACCAGATGGGACTGAATATACTGGGGAAGATGCAGTGATATAACAATGAATGAGGGCTACTTACATGTCCAAATAAGAAATGACAGTTAAGGATAAGAAACTGGGACTGCAACTCAAGATATGCTTCTGTGCACCCCATAACAAAGCACATGAGTAAGAACTTAAGTTCTGCTGTTCATATGGTTGCAGAGTCTGCAACCACCTGAAAATGTGGAGTGACCAGACACATGGCAAATTGTTGCTAATTTATCTTTTAATTGCAACTCACAAAAGAATAAATGTGCAACTTGAAGTCAAATAAAGATGTGCAATTTGCTCTTGAACGGAAGAACACTGCTGCATATGATCCCCATGTCTGATTTTTAGCTTAATCCAGTAACAAATAATAATATTCACCACAGTTGTATAGAAGCAACCTGCATGTTCCTGATGCATGGAGAGTTGGGATGCAGCTGTTAAATCCAAGCCACAACTCGGCTTTAAAGATTTGCAATTGCCCAAAAAGCACTGATAAAGAACAGTTGATTTCTCTCATTATGTAAAATGTGGATGCTCTTTCCTTGACCAAAGAGGTAAGAGCATAAGATTTCCTGCTACTTACAGGTCGTTTGGCTGAAAAATACAGTCACTTTGCAGTTTGGTCTATTGGCAATTAGATAACAAACACAGGACATGTAGATGGAGTCAAAAACATTGCTGTGCTTTACAGCCTGCTTGCACAATAACTCTCTCTCTGGCAGTACAGAATAAAATTTCCCAGATAAAACCCATGAAGCAGATGTGTATAGCAGCAAAGCCTTGCTGATTTCAACAGAGCTACATGGATTTACAGTGGCTGAGGATTCTGTCCCTTCCTGGTGAGTTGTGAAGCTTCTATAATTACTAAGAAAACTCCACAAAAATGCCTTCTGCATGCAAGTCTTATGTCCAATGAAAATGTTATGGCTCTTCCAAATCATGTTCCATATTGCATATGCCAGAAACACAAGACTTCTTGGAGATGCACGTGGAGAGGAAGCTGTGCAGAACGTGGATGTGACATAGAGTATCCAACACAGATAAAGATGTGTGCAAAAATTCTTTTGGGGCAAAGATTGATAAAGCACATTAGTCAAGAAATTTAAAATAGTATCATTTAAACACAGAAGATAATTCCAAGTTTTTAAGTCAGCAACTTTCATTACTCTGGAATGCACTGGCATAGGCTGCCCAGGGAGGGTGTGGGGGCTCCTTCCTTGGAGGTCTTCAAGACCCACCTGGACATGTTCCTATGCGACCTGATCTAGGTGACCCTGCTTCTGCAGGGGGGGTGGACTAGATGATCTCTAAAGGTCGCTTCCAATCCCTACCATTCTATGATTACTCAGCCCCACCAAAAAATGCATACAATTCCAGTAATACACATCAGAATTCCAAAAATATACATCAGAAACCAGGTACTTGTGAGGCTGACAGCAAAGACCTTACCTCTCATCAGAAGAAGAAAGACAAATCCACTCTTGGTAATGCATGGGCAGTGTGCATACCATGCCAAAACCCATATAGGACTGGACACAGCCAAAATAGAACAGAAGCAAGGAGACACAACTAAAATGATAAAGAGTAATGAGGAGTCTTTTGGCACAGCAGGCCATTGCATGCAACAAAAGTATTTAGCACCACTAATTACGTAGTAGGTACTCAAATGCACTACAAGCATATGTTTTACTTGATTACTAGTAAGAACTTCAAAAAGTGACTTCTCAGTATGTTACTGATTCCACACTGGATACAGAAGGGAGGTAGGGTGAAAAGATGACAAACATACTGAAGACACAAAAGGAGTTTTGGCTCATGAAAGTTTATCTCTGCTAATAAAGAGAATAAATGGACATCAAAGTAAAGATGTCATTAGCAGTAAGGTGCAGCACTTTGTCACTATTGTAATAATGAGGTGTGGATTGTTTTGTTGGCTTCTGCAAGATAATATGATTTTTTCTTTCAATACAAATTGTAAACTGAAAAATTTCAAAAACATGACCTTGAATAGTAGGACTATGTTTAAAGGGAGTGGTTTGAGATGAAGTTTCCTTTCCCACTGGTGCCACAATCAACTTTCATGATTATTTGCATAAAGAAATACCAAATTTAACAAAGCAGAACTTGAAAAGCTCTGGAGTCAGTCACTTTCTTCGCATCTTGACACTTCTGGAGAATAGTACTTTTTACCCAGTTGCACATGAGCACATATTTACATCACACTGAGAGATACTGTTATCCATGAAACAAGCAGTACAGCTTAATAACAACCATATTTATGGCAATCTTTCAGTTCCACCACCTATACCACATTCCACTAATCTGTGTTTCTGGGATTCAAGCAGACATCCCAGAATCTGTGAGTCTTAATATCAGTGTATGCACTCTCTCTTTCCCTGCAGTGGCTCAGAACTATAGCAAATATCAATCTCTTGGTGATCTGCAGACTTTTCATTTGAAAATAAAACTACTAAGAAACTTGTAGTAATTTGATGGACTTCAAAAGGCAGTTGCTCCAAGGAAAGATCTTGTCCTCAATGTGAGAGACTTTGTAACATGAGAACAACCTGAAAATACTTAGCAGTCCAGATCAATTTACAAAACAATAGTATCAATATACTTCAAAACTTGTAATAATTTCAGAAGGCAGTTTCTATCTACAGTTCTCCCCACACAGAGCACAGGACAGCACAGTGCAGTAGAAAAGTCATTGGATCTATAACATTTGGATGACCTATGTCTATAGGAGGTGGGTGGTCATTGTCCCTAACTTGTATTGCTGGAGCCTTTATGTGACAGCGTTTTCTGTGTCTGTCTGGCTGTGATGTGACAAAGCCAGTGACAAAGTGTGGTTCCCCTCTCTTCACAAAATGGGCTTTGAGAGAGGCCACCTAGCAGATGTATGTGATTATGCTCACGTTGGGTGGGCATGTAAAATAAAATTAAGGTTGCAAAGCCAAGCAATCAAAACAGCTGTGTTAGAATTACAGCTGGCTATGGAAAAACAGTACACAATCCCTTTTTGCAAAAGGGAACTGAACTAAAATAAGCCTATGCTGGCATTTTGCTGCTTTTGTGAATGAATTTCTGTTTGTTCATGTAGTTAAAAATGACTTAATTCAACATGGAATGCAAAGGTTGAGCTCTCTTAATCAAACCCCAGCATCTTCAATCTCCTTTAAACCCTGACCGACAGCACCCATGAGGTCTGTCGTGTTTTGATTTGACAGTAAGGGAAAACACATGTGCAGCTCTAACAGGACAAACCCAGTGCATTGAGCACTACTTTACATGCTGGCTGCCACTGCAAGTCACCCTCAAGCGCGACCATTCTGTGTTCCATGATAATTGCAACAAGGTTTTGCAAATCAATTAAAATCCACATTGTCTCCTTGCTGTACACAAACAGCACAGAGCTGCCATGTCATTTTTTTTTCCTTCTTCCCAGAGATTCAGCCCTTCAAGTTACATTTTTGTCATCCTTTACCTTTACCTCAATGTTCCCATTGTCGCTGTCAAGCCAGGAAGCAGTAGTGACAGCCACATCTTGAATAGCTATCTTTCACTCTCAAATAATCTAGTTTGCAATGGGTATCTTTACCTACTATTCTTCTATTTTCCATCTCATGAGCTGCCATGAAATTGACATTTAAAACTAATTGTACGGTAAAAATCCCACGGACTCCAGAAACTGTGTCTGAGATTTGTGGCGAGGCAGTAGGACCAGATTCCCCCCAGTATTAGTTTTCTGTCTGCTACATAACTGTGAATGAGTGCTAAAGGGGATTATTAGGCCCCAGTGGTGAGATAGAGTGCATATAACTAATCTGCATTGCTTATCTCAAGCAGACAGTGGTCTGTCAGGACCTGTCTACATGCCCTCCATGCTTGTCCCTTGCCTTTATTGTCTTGCCTCTGCCGTTGCTGCTGGTGGCTCTCTTCTGCTCTTATAAACAACCAATTACTGCCCCAAACAGATGTCTGTGGCTATGATCAAATAATTTAGTTGGAGTGAAGAGGCCTTAAACAGGTCAATTCCATTCAGTTAGACATGGTATCTGAGCGAAGGCGAAAGGAGGCACTGCAGGGTGACCTGAACTTGTGAGTTATTGAGAGTAGGTAAACTTAGGACAGCAGATAATGAATCAGCTTTCAGCAGTTAACACTGTAAAAATACATAAAATGAAAGCTGAAGAATTATTTAAAGACCATTTTTGCCACTGAAAATCAAATGTGTGTATAAACAGAAAAGTGACTTCCTTTACAAAGTACAACATTTCATTTTGTGCATTCAAATTAATAAAACACCCATGCCTCCCTGCAATTAGCTATTTGCTTATAAAGCTTAAAAGCTTTAAATGTTTATAAAGCTAAAAAGCTTTAAAAAGCTGTAGATGCAACAGTAGGTAAGTTTGGGGGTGTATTTTTAAGCAATTCTGATATTCATGAACTGTAATATCCCCTAAGAAAATGTGATACATGTACCTTTGAAAAAGTACTATTTCCATTGAAATATTGTGCCAACTTCAGGGTTTATAGCTTGCATGTTCAATAAATTTGTATTTAGCTATTGTCTTCCTCAGTCTGCAGGGGAAACAATGCATATCAGGCAGATGCTCAGACATCAGAACAATTAATGTAGCTTTCAATAGGAAAAAATCAAAAAGAGAACAGCTTTAAATCTTTTTTGTCTATGTAGCCACCAACAGCCCTACATGTGATCATAAAAATACACGGTTGTTCGACAGGCAGTTATGTTGAGCTATATCCATAACCAAAAGCCATGACCAAGGTGGTGAACAAGAGGATCCTTTTATTCTCTCCTCCTCATGCAAAAGTGCTTTCAACAGCAAGAATTTCTATTCTCCACTGTTGTCATACAGCCACCCAAGCAGAATGACCTGATCCACTATGAATTCACTAGGGATTGGTGCTCACTCGTGAAATTTCATAGAAGCAAGCAAAATTCCCTTGCAAGATTCAATCAGTACAATTCACATTATATCTAGTTAAGATATAACAATATTCACATGCTCAGGTAGGCATTATCCCACAAAAGAAGATTGTAAATATTGGAGAAATCTGAAACAGCCTCACTCAATTCCCCAGAAATCTCTCAGAAAATTTCTCAGGTATCCTGGGAGAGAGTCACTGCCTAAAAGAACTTATGATCCTTAGGCTTTGGCTATGCTTTTAACATATAGCCCTGTACAGCAGGTAGTTGGTGAGCTGACTCATGTGCATGCATAGAGAGGATTTGAGACCTCTCTGGAGGATTTCAACAACTCTTTCATCTCAAAGCAGCAATGAATTCCACAGGTTTTTCGTACTGCAGTAAGGGAAAGGTTTTCAGAAAAGCAAAAGCTGAAGTGGCAGCTGTAGATGCTCTCTTCATGTGAGCTGAGGACAAAAGCAGAGTTGAATAAGAGAGTGAGAGATAAGTCCAGAATAATGAAACGAAGGAGACTGACATACTTTGCATGCAGATGGGATAGACAGAAAGACAGACACAGGAGTGAAAAGATAGGACAACAGGAGATAAGAGAAGGACTGAGAAGAGGACAAAAGACAAACAGGTCTTTGGGACTGATGAGGAGGCACTGGAGAAACATTACCAAGGCTGACCTCCACACTGAAGGCTAAGTTAGAGACACTAAAGAAACAGTTTCATGGGTCTTACCGAGAAAGAACTTAAAATAGGTTTAAAACTTATACAAGCAAAGAGAGGGACTGCAGTTAACTAGTGAGGAGTTAAGCCACAGATGAAAGGAAAAACTTATCCTGAAGTCACAGTCCAATTTACAGTTAATTCTTTGTTAAACTCAGTGTAGCTAGAGCATAGCTTTTAGCTCCAGGTAGGTGGAAAGGGAGACCTTACCTGGAAGCTTCAGAACATATGTGATCTCTGTGCAAAATTCAAAATAAAAAAAACTGAATAAATACCTGGCCAGATAGCCTACTTTGTGCTGTATGCTGCTACAGCAACCCAGTTAGCATTTACTGTCTGCCTGAAAAGGTTTCTCTAGAAAAGCATACTCAGATATACCCATACAAACAGCCAACACCCCAGTTCACACTCACAGTTTTCACAGAATAAACCCTGATCATTTGTGGTATTTCCATACAGCTTTACAGACTCTCAACACATCCTGCATTTTACACTTGCTTATCTCTGCTTTAGATATTTAAGACTCAATCTTTCCTTGGAAATCAATTTCTATCAAACTACTAATTGCAGCTATTTCTCCATCAGCTAATTCTGACTCCTCAGTAGTGGTCACCTGTTTCACAGTACCTGCAGTCCAATGTAGTGCCATCACCCCTCCTTACACTATGTTATCATATTGAAAACAAGCTTAACTATTTTCTTCTGAGACACAGACTTCCTATACCGACAACCTCCGGGGTGTGGGTTGATCACAAAACAGAATAAAACACAACAGAAATAGTATAAATCATGGCCAGGTGATGGAAAATCTGAAAAAGTATGCTCGCAGTCCACATTCTTGCTGGAAAAACTGGAAGTATGAAACACACAAACTTCAAACCTGGGATGCAGTTTAAGACTTAGAGTGTATTTTTTAAACACATCTTGGGTTTTTTGTTACTAGCTGCTTTCCTGGTTTTGAATGGGATAGAGCTAATTTTCCTCCTAGCAGCTGGTACAGTGCTATGTTTTGGATTTAATGTGACAATAACGTTGATAGAAACACCCGAATCATCAGTATGTTAAGTAGTGCTTATCCTAAGTGAAGGACTTTTCAGTTTCCCTGCTCTGCCAGTGAGGTGATGCACAAGAAACTGGGAGGGGGTATGGCCAGGACAGCTGACCCCGACTAGCCAAAGGGCTATTCCACATCATAGGTCATCATGTCCAGTAAAGAAACTGGGAGGAATTGGCTTGGAGGTGGATCACTTCTTGGGCATCAATCACAGAGCAGTGAGCAATTGCATCAAAGGCATTACTTGTCTTTCTTGAGATTTATTAAATTATCTTTTTGTTATCTTCCATTCATTTGAACTCAATCTTAAAAGTCTTTACCAACCAAAACAATTCTATTTCACAAAGATTATTGTAATGTTTTCTTTCTATTATTAAACTGTTCTTACCTCAATCCATGACTTTTACTCTTCTTCCCATTCCCCCACAGGCAGAGGAGGAGTGAGTGAGTGGCTGCATGGTGCTTAGCTACTGGTAGGGGTTAAACCAGGAGAGCTGATCATCATCTTTCTGAATCCATTTAGAGGATATTACTCCCCACTTTTCCTATCAACATTAGCCCTTACCAGTCAGCAACAGATTATTTAAGTTAAATTAGATTTAAAAGCGAGCATGGCAAAGACAATCTGGTTAAGTGGATGCACTCCATTTTGGATAACTAGTCAAACACTAAAATGAAACCTTGACAAAAAGCAAAATATTACTAAGATTTTTTTTGAGTCAGTGCTTTTAACCCACCTTGTAAAATCAAACCTCTGAAAAAGCTCCTGTACCTAGAGAGTTTTCCCACATCCTGGGGCAATGCTGCAGTTCCTAGCCGCATGCCCTCTGTAGCCTTTTGGCCAAATCTACACCATTGTTGGACATTTAAGGAAGCACCATCAGTAGAACAAGATATTATTTAAAGAAGGGACTGACCTGCAACACTTGTCTGTTGCTTTACTACATTACTTTTAACCAGCTGAAACCTCTCTGCCTGAAACACTTAGAATCTGTATTAGTCAAACAAGCAACCAGTGAAACACAGACTTGGCGGCCCAGAGGGTGACTCAAATAGCTAAAGCAACACATGAGATCTTCTGAAGCTCAAAAACTTCAACTGAACCAGAATAAGAAACAGGAAATCCTTTCCTAGTGGCGTGATTTAAAGCAAAATAAAGAAAACCCTTAAGTGTGAAGCCAGTTGCTGAGCTGGTGCACAGACATTGAGCCAACTTCTGCCATGCCTTTTGCACAGAAGACTGCAAATGATGCTGACAGCTAAACTGCTTGTGTCTGAGCTCTGTTTAAAGCACTCCTGTGGAGTCCTCAATGAGCAGAGGACTCACAGATCACAGCTAAATTACAGCTTCATTTCAATGACTTGCAGTTCCATTATTTTTTCCATACTGATAACAATGTGCATCTAGATGTTGCCTAGCCAAGGTGTTTGAAAGGACAATTCTGTCTTCAACAACTGTTTCCAGCATTGTTCACCTCCATGTTAAAACACTGACTTTTATACAACCAGCCCCTGTACACACCCATCTGCTGGATTGCTCTTGGGTAGCTCAAGTACAGTTTTATAAGATCGATGCCAACAAGGATATGGGTTAATTTGTCTTTGAGGCACAAGTGACACCTGAGAAACAGTTCACATGAAGCACTGTAATTTGGTTGTTTGGGCACTTCTGGCCAAAAGTATCAAACATTCATTAAAAAGTATTTAAGCAAGAGAATATCCATGAGGAGATACTAAATTCTCACAAGGCAACTCACGTCAAGTCACAAAGCTGAGAGCAACTCAGAGGCACAGGCTCCAAAAATATAAAGATAGCAAATGGCATAAGCAGAACAAACCGACTTCTACTCTCACCAAGACTGCCATAAATCTGGCTTGGGGTTAGTCCAGAATGGATGGGAAGGGATTCTAGGCAAGTAACATTTGGTCCTCTCTGGAGGGTTTCCAGTTTAATACCCAAATAGGTGTATTGTCAACCCAGATACTGTTACAAACACTCTCTATATCACTGGGTACATGGTTTAGCTGCTGTTTATGCTGAATAACTAATCAACTTTAGCTGCAGTCCAAAGAAGGTAGAAACCATTCAATGTGCATTTAGCAGTGATAAAAATCAGTCTGTAGAACAACAGATGTGGCTCCTGCTTTGGTTGGAATATTTCTAAAATATTAAACAATCTTTTTCATTATATAAATAACAGGAACATAATTGAATTATTATTGACTAATAGTAATTGCTCCTTGTTCCTCAAGTCTGCCTTTTATTAGTGGGAGGAGTGGTGGAGGTTATTGCCTCAAAAGAAAAAAAAAAAGAAGAAAATCCTAGGGCCCTGGAGCACCTTTTCTGCCTTATTATTATAGTAATAATGAGGGCAACTGATTTGATCTCTCCTTACACAATACTGCAGCACAGCGATGGCTAAATAAACAGCCAAAGTCCTTTTGTCCCTGTGGGCTGTTTCTCGGTAATTAAAATCAATAGGATCTTTCTCGGAGGATCTCTTTAACCTCATAGAGCTACACTGTTCTGAGCAGGCAATGTAAAACAAACAAATGAACTCATAGTCCTTGTTGAGGAAAAAAAAAATACAAGCAACACGTTATTTTATCAGGATAATATTGGTTTTGGAGAGGGGTCGTGGAAGAGGCTGTATTTAAACCTTTAATTTTTTTCCCTCCTTTTTTTTCCCCTTTTCTTACACAAACATACCAATCTGTCAGCATCCTCTATTCCCAGAGGTCATGTGAGCTGAAATAGTCCATTGATCTTCTTTCTTTCAGAAAGGGAATAGGAAACAGAGGGAAAATAAACATCACCCACTTGAGACTCATGATGACTCAGGACCTCCCTGTGTATGGTGCTATACATTTAAGGTTCAAGAGGAAAATAAGTGAAGGTCCCCAGGGTTTCACTCTTGCTGGTACATGCAATTGCAGCTGAGGACAGTGCAGGATACAGAGGCTCACATCCCTGGGCTATGCACTGAGCCAATGGCAGGTATCACTGACTCTACTCCCAGGAAGTTATGGTGGTCATGGTCGGCATGTTGCATACAGAAGCCAGGGAGAAAAGGATTTACACCACATCTCTCAGGAACCTTGAATCCTGAGCTGCTAATCAGGGCCAGGTGAAGTAATTAAGCCACATGGCAGGTGACGAGAGGGGACCCCATCCTGGTCAATAAGAGCAAGAGTATTTTGTCTTGGAGATCGTAATATTGCTGAGCACTACTGTTTAATGCTTCCTCAGAACAAATCTACTTGATGATCCCTTGCCCAGGCACAGTGAGGGGAGCTGAGCTGCTGGCTGACCCAGTGGTAGCCTCTCCTTTCTGACTGTTTTCATGTGGCTTCATGACCCAGGGGCTCCTTTGTACCCATGGTGGGACGTGAAAGCACTTGAGCAAATCCTGGATCTAAGCTAACAGGCATTATCACCAGCAAGTAGCAGGAGGGAATCCATCCCCATTAGCTGCCTTTCAGTCCAACACACTGCCACCAGAAGCAACAAAAGTCCAAACACCCATGCAAGGAAGCAGTGTTTAAAATGAAAGAGGTTTCAGACGAAGGCAATTATACTTGGTTAGACAGATGCTTGGGAACAGATGGGGAGAGTCAATCTTACGCTCCAACAGTTTTACAAGGTGTTTCCAAAGGTACAAAAGCAGTATAGTAAGTGCTGCAACAGGGAAACCTAAGCATGAAGCTGTTTGTCATTGATATCTGTGATTCAGGATCGAGTTTGACCTGTCAACAACTGTCATCTGGGATACAGCCACCCTGCAAGTGAGGAAAGTTTCGGCACCTTGACACAAGGAAGGGAAAACCCCTTTGCTTGGATTTTTAGCAACGTGGCTGTCGGGGCTTTGAGCATTAGAAGGCTCTGGTTGAGCAAATGGAAGACCTGAGGCATATATTACACATGCCACCATATATTACATGTGCCATCTAAGCTCTCCCAGGATTTGCCAGTTGTTGTGGTTAACTAATATATAAATTCTACTCATAGATCTGTCAAACTTTTCTCTTATAAGCTGGATGTCTAGTTTCTTCTCAGGTTTATGCCTCTGCCAAGTGTACTCTGGAAAGTTTCAACCAAATGGGTCAGCTGTTCCTAAGGAAATTAAAAGTTAAAAATAGAAGACATTGTTCAATGCCTATCACGTGCTGGAAAATCTTCCCTCTCAATAGCAGTAACACCTTCACACACTGGACAGTAACTTGCTATTTGCAGGTGAGGTAGTGAAAAGGAGCCATAACCATGGAGATATGTCCAGTTAAGAGCTGTGAAAAAAAAATCTCCATGTTCACCTGCTCAGTAAAGGTTTTCTCAGATTATACTGACTCTTGCATAGGTAATAATACTTATGAGAGAGCCATCCTGGCCACAACTAGGCAATCTGCAGACAGGGTTAGGAGAAATCTAATACCCTGCAGCCAAATAGGACTGAGCCACTAGCACATGAGAGAGCAGAGGAGACAGATCAGACAGGGATGAGACACATCTGAGTTGTCTGTGCCAAAACCAGGAGGCAGCTGCCTGCAGGAACACAGTTCTCAGGTTATGTCACATCTATGAAGATGCTCAGCAGGGGTGTATTTTGGGTTTTTTTCAAAACCTAGATATGTATCAGTGACCAGTGTTGAGACATCCACAGAAAATTAGGGCTTGAGAGCACTAAAATGCTCTCCAAAAGCAGGATCAGATACAGCTGCAACATTCCTGAGGTATGGCTATCCGATTCAATGAATAGCCTGAACATCAGAGATCCCAATACTTCCCTAGTCAGTATATTCCAGCATTTCACCTTCCTTACTCCCAGAAAATTTTTCTAATTTGCAACACTGAGTGAAATTTGAGTCCATGAACACAGCAGCAGATAATTTCCTCATCTCCTGCAACAAGATATAATATGTGATATTTGAAGGCTATAGTAGCATTATTTAACTCAAATAAAGAATTAAATCTTCTTTAAGTATTTAAAAATCTAGGAGTTTTTTTGGTCATTTTGTTAGTGTATTTCCATCCTCTCAGTAGTTAATCCATCTCCCGCTTGGACCAAAGTGCCCAGCTTGGAGCCCATACTCCAATCACAGAATCTCAAGGGTTGGAAGGGACCTTGAAAGATCATCCAGTCCAACCCTCTGGCAGAGCAGGGCCACCTGGAGTTGGTCACACAGGAACTCATCCAGGTAAGTTTTTAATGTCTCCAGAGAAGGAGACTCCACAACCCATCTGGGCAGCCCCTGCCAGTGCTCCCTCACCTCAACAGGTAAGAAATTCTTCCTTGTATTTCTTTTGAACCTCTTATGTTTAGCTTGTACCCATTGCCTCTTGTCCTATCATTGGACATCACTGAGAACAGCCTGGCTCCATCCTCCTGACACTCGCCCTTTTCATACATGTAAACGTTAACGAGATCACCCCTCAGTCTCCTCCACGCCTCAGCTCCCTCAGCCTTTCATCATAAGGAAGATGCTCCATTCCCTTCATCATCTTTGTGGCCCTGCACTGAACTCTCTCCAGCAGCTCCCTGTCCTTCTTGAACTGAGGGGCCCAGAACTGGACACGATATTCCAGATGTGGTCTCACGAGGGCAGAGGAGAACCTCTCTCAACCTACTAAGTACACCCCTCTAGATACATATGATGGATTGCATCTCCCTACTGGCAATAGGCTTTGAAAGGCTGCTCTTCTTGTCACATTTTGTGCATTACTGACCATCTCCATCCCTCAGGAAAGTGAAGGCAGCCTTTCACCAAGGCTTAGCTCATAAGGATTGCAGACATATATTTACTCATTTAAATTCCTACAAATTTCAGCATATTACAGGATCGAGATCTAAAAATCTAGTCTCAAGTGAAGATGGTAAGTAGTACATCATCAGTATCATTTTTTTTCATAGCCTGTTCAAAAATGCTGCTTTCCTCTGGTTCCTATCATGTTGTTTATTTCAATTGCTGTGGACTGTTTTTTCAGTTTCAGAAAATACTTGTTTTACTCTCTAAAGCATTTTAGGGCACAGCCATCAGAAAGGTGCTTAAATGGTTCAAAATTCTTCTGCTGAAAACAAACATGTATATTCCTGTTCTCACTATCCACACTGCTAAAACTCCTGCAAATGGAGTATTTTTATGAACATAATATTGAATTCCTCACCTTTTGACTACACAGGCACGGGAAGGAAACCTTTTAAATACTTTAAACCAAAACAATCAGATACAAAGGAAATTATGTAAAAGCTGATTAAAGATAATGGAACTCTTGTGAATAAAATTGTATCTCACTTAACTCCATGGATGTTATAGATAATTATAGGTTAAGTGTGCAGAAAGCTGGTGCTTCTGGTTTCAGCTCAGGGAATCTCTCTTACTGCTGTAATTTGCCTGAGAGACGAGATGAGCTGGCTTCCAGCTCCTTTTCCATATAAAGGAATTAATTGATTGTGTGCTCAGTAGATTATATCAATTCTCTGGCTTGTGATTGTTTGAAGACATCAAACTCAGATGAATGCAAATAGCTGGGGGCTGGGTATGAGAAACCACCCAGGGATTTCAGTCAAGCAATGTGGGGTTTGGGGGAAATTTGTTTTGAGGTGGTGATGCATTTCTTTAAAATAAATCATTTGCTAGCTAACTACTTGGAGTTAAAAATATATAGATAGACTTTGTTCTAGGTAATAGCTCTCAGATAGACTATGCTGCCTCTTTCATATATTCATTTACTAAATGGCAATGGGAATATCATCTCTTAAACCGCCATCATATTGAGGTATTGCACAGAGGGTGAGATGAGTTTGAGAGTAGGAGTTATAGGTCTATTTTTAAGGTGGAAGTTTCTGGATTCCTGAGGCTATTTCATACTCTAAGGCTTTCATTTCATCTAAGGACTCTCACACCTGAAGTCTGAACATCAGGCAGCTGTTACTTCTGATCTTGATTTATCTCTTTCTGTGTATTTGCTTCACATGAACTGGAGAAGAGTGTCAGTGTTGAATGTGAGTGGCAACTCTGTATTATTTAGTCTGCAATTACAGCAATTGCATATCTTAAGATAATCAGTTGACTTTTAAATAAGAAAATTATTTCCTGAGTGCCAAAGCAGTGTTCCAACCACCCTGATGGTGTTACTCACCAAGAAACTAAAACCCAACGGTTGGTCCCTAGTAAACCATCATGCTACAAGCTCTGCAATAACCATAATAAAACATGCACAGACAGCCTCCAGGATGGTACAACTGTAACTCCCCTTCCAGAACAGCAGCCAGTCTGTAAAGTTGCTGGAATCAATTTGCTCCCTCCACTTTGGTACACTCACACATCCACTCTGACCCCACTGTGCTCTGCCACTTATGAGTTATCTGGACACTTTTAACTCATGAAAATAAATTGTTTATCTGCCTCCAAACTGCACAGTCTCTGTACCTAGAGATATTCAGCTATGTGAAGGGTATTCTACATCTTGTGCATCCAGCTCCTCCACAGGGCTGGCAGGATCAGACCTTCAGAAGAGACAAGCTCACCCCCCAGAGAATGTTTAAGGAAATCTAAAAAGAAAAAGATAAAAGTATCAGCATATTTTCTTGTGCTACTTTCCTGCAAACCCACAATCACCCCACAGAGAGCAAGGCCAATTGAAACTACTGCTAAGTGAAAACTCCCTACAACTTTCAACTAGCAGCAGCAGAATTTTACACCCACTGCCAAAAAAACACAAATAACCATGCAAGGCAGTGCTATATGCTTTGAAAGAGTTACTCTGGATTTACAGTAGTGCAAACCAAGGACTGAATCCCCTAAGAAGAGTTACACAGTCTGCACTGAGCCATCTCCATATCCACCTACCTCTATGACTTGATACGTTCTTAAGGGCAGCATTCACTCAATAGATAGACACACTCACATGGATTTTTATGGAGTGAATAACCTCTGTTCCTTGTTTAACCCTGTTATATTTAAACAATACTTCTCCTTCTAAATTATTAGTTGAGTGGCAACACTCTAATTTTCAAGATGAACTTATGCAGGACAAGAAATTTCACCCAATAGAGCCTCTCTCCTTAAATTGCCTTTCACAACTTCACATGACTTTTCAGACTTAATTTTCCATAGATTGCTTGCCCACTCGAGAGGAGAAACTTGAATGTTCTCAGTCTGCAAAGCCGGTGTCTGCAAAAAGATGTCAGGATCGTTCACCACAGCCCCTGGATACAAACTTAACTGCTAGTGGCTGCTTTTAGCACATCAATGTGAATTACTTGACTGGTGAAACTAAGCAGCAATTAAACACCTCACCACTAAAAGGAAATGAGAAATTTACTGTTTGGTCTTCAGATAAGCTAGAGCCTCCTGTGAGCTACTGTTATCAAACCCCAGGGAGGACTGGTTAGAGTCAGAACAGTCTCAATCTGTGGCCAAAAGGGGAAATATTTCTAGTGAAACAGAAATCAATTTTTATCATTCTCTCCTTGTGTTCTTTCTTGAGTGCTGATAGCAAAGGCTATGAGACGAGAAAAGTGTTTAGGTTGAACTTAGATTGTACCTGGAAGCAACTGCGTTGTAGTGCTCAGTTTTAGTTAAGGACACAGGGATGGGTAAGCAGACCAGGCAGAGCCTCATCCATTTCAGCAGCTACCTTAATATGGGACCAAGAAACAAGTGAAGCTCTGCTTGTGCACACAGAGGAGGCAACGAGAAAAATAGTCCTACTCAGAAGTATTACAAATTCAAAAAGCAGCACACTTCTGTTCCAGCAGACCCTGGGTTTACTCTCAGGCATCGTTGCATTGAGGACTGATGTTGTAGGACTCCTTTCACTCAGACCAGGAGCAATGCCTGCATTGAAAGCTTGGACAGGTGATATAGCACGTAGCAAGTGTCTGCTCTGCACTAATAAAACCTCCCTCAATTATTTCTGGAGCTTCCTGTAACTAAGTTCATGTTATTCTTTAATGAATGGCTTCTGCAACTACTGGGAAAAATGTTTCTGCAATTTCTTCTTGGTCCTCTTCTATTTGACTATCAATGTCTAGGATCTCAGTGAAGACACTAATACATTGCAGTTAGTGCCAACAACCACTTGATATTATCTCACTTTCTCCTTGCTCCTTCCTGAGTTCTTTCTCTCACTGCTTTTGACCCAGATTCTGCTGATCTCAGTATAATTCCACTCAGACTACACACAAGGTAAAGGAGAAGGGCATACCTAGGAGAAAACCTATACCAACTTGCACATCACTGCAATGCCCACATCACAGTGACATGGCTCTTTTTCATTGACTTTAGTCTTTAACTGGTTGTTACCCAAAGTGTGGTCTTTGAATATGTCCTCTCTCCAAAGATCATTCACATTTTTTTAATAGACTTTTGCACGGACTACTGTTGATAAACTGTACATCTCCTTCAACCCATTCCCAAAACAAAAAACTTTAATATCCAGTGTGACCCAGCACTGTCTGACTCTCTCCTCCCACAGCGATCTCATCAGTCTTTCTCCTCTTGGTCAGAGTGACTCAGGCAACATACTGTCCAGGTTAGAAGGAGTTAACACAAACTTGAATTATGTGCTGCTTTCTTATCCTGCACTGTTCACATCTGGCTAGTCCACCAGCACTTACCCAGTCCCTGGACAAACATCTGTTACTGGGAAGTACTGAAATCACACAGCTCTACAAGAGTAGTATGTGAAGTCTTGGGTGCTGAGACTGTAATTAGTTTTTCCACCTGCCACTCACATATCCACACTTTAAATATACTTTACATTATTTAAAAGGCTGTTTGTCAGACAAAAAAAAAGTTAATCAACTAATAGGTATTCCTCACAGTGACTTGCAATGAATTTAAAGCTTTGGAGAGCATCTTGGTTTCAACAGCAGTGTACATTTTTCTCTGAGTCTTGGCTGGTGATATTTGCTCCATGTTTTACATAACTAGTGATGAGAAGAGGCTGGAGTCTGTTTCATTTTGCCATCCTGCTGCTTTGACAGAAGTCTCTGATTCTCCACTCAGAAAAGGAGTACTTGTATTTCTATGAAAACAATCCACATGTACCCACACAGTCAGAGACTGGTCCCACAAAGCCACTCAGATTCATTTCTCCTCACTACAAGACAGACATTGAGGTGCTGGAGCACGTCAACAGATGAGCAACAAAGTTGGGGAAGGGTCTGGATCACAAGTCTGATGAAGAGTGGCTGAGGGAGCTTGAGGTGTTTAGTCTGGAGAAAAGGAAACTGAGTGGACACATGTTCACTCTCTACAACTGCCTGAAAGGAGGTTGTAGCGAGGTGGAAGTCTGTCTCTTTTCTCTCAAGTATAACACAACAGTACAAGAGGAAATGAGCTCTAAGTTGCATCAGGGGAGGTTTAAATTGAGTATTAGAAAATAGTTCTTCACTGAAATGGTTGTCAAGCCCTAGCACAGGCTGGCCAGGAAGGTGTTGGGAGATGTTTCACTGCCCCTGGAGGTGTTCAAAAGCCGTGTACATGAGCTGCTTAGGTGGATGGTTTAGTGGTGGACATGATAGTGCTGGGTTAACAGTTGGAAATGATTCTATTCTATGACACTAAACTAGCAAAATCAACGACGAACACATACAAATCAGGTTTTGTGACTCAAGCTATCCATTTATTAACTTGAACAAAGTGCCTGGCAAAAGGTTGATATTTTTGCAAACTGAACAGGGAGATTGTTTTGGAGAGAAGATTCTATAATCAGGGTGATAGGTCCAACAATCATCATGATGTAGCTTCACAACACATACATTGAGCCAAGGGAGCTGCCAGGCTCCCCCCAGTTGGGATCTAGAATTCATGAATTTGAAGGCGTAATTCAATTGGATAACCAAACGAAAACAAGGATTTGTTTGTGGCTGAAAGTGGCAAAAAGCTCACTTTTCACTCAGGTTTAGCTGCCATGTGAGGTCATGTTCCCTTTGGCTCCTAAGCTCATCAGCAACAGGGGCAAGGCACTTGGACTTGCCACCTGCAGTCATGCAAGTACAACCTGTTTGACTTGCAAACAGAACTACAGGGTCAATAACAGCTCTTCAACTGGGTTTGTAC
Organism: Colius striatus; assembly: GCF_028858725.1. NCBI lineage: Eukaryota > Metazoa > Chordata > Aves > Coliiformes > Coliidae > Colius > Colius striatus. Next base: position 92,499,031 of record NC_084761.1, read on the forward strand.
AGTGATTGGCATAAAAGGACCTCATCTCCTTTGTTCATAACCATATCAAAAACCATCTGGAGCCAGTTTAAAAAGCTAACACTACTACTACATTTCTTTAGTTTCACTAAAGAAATGGGCCATGACAGCTAATGCATTTCTGGGTAGGTGTGAACCAATTCTGCATGGAATTGTAAATTCTGAGTTTGACAGTCCAAAAATATGATAGATTGTTCTGCATTTATTAAGGAATTTATGTTCCTTCATGCTTTTAGGCAACTGACATCACTGTGATGAGCAGGTGAGCAACTTTAAGAAAATTGCCAAAGCATCCAAATCCTTCACTAAGTAGGTTCTTAGTTTTCATGCAAATTAACATCAGTCCCTTGATTTTACTAGAACTGTGCAGAAGACAGAAAGACACAAGCAGGAGTTACCACAGCCTACTTCCAGCATCTACAACTTAAATGCTACTGAGACAGAACATATAGCGAAATAGCTCTCAGTATTGCCAGTATTCATTTCTTTCTACTTCAGAGGCTTCATGCATTTGAATTATTTTAGACAGCTATTTTAGGATAATTCAAGTCCCTTCTTTTCTCCCTCCTAACTGAAGGGTAAGCCAAGGGTTACAAGACCAGGTGTCTGTCTCCCTTTAGACAAAAGAATTCTGTTTCATGGATTCCATTATGATAGCTTGAAAAGAATAAGTTTTTTTTTAAATTACACCATGTAGCCCAAAAAGTCAGCCAGCCATGAAGCAAAGGCAACCCTCCTCCTTCAGATAACAGGGCTGACCTTTTACACAGCAAGATAGAACACACCATCAATGCTCTGCTTCTTAAAGTAATTTCTGACCTCCGATAACAAAGTACCCAAGCCTCGGGCTCCATGTCCAGAAACACTAAAAATCCTGAATTCCTATCCACCAAGTGCTCAGAACTTCACAGGATCAGCAAGAGCAGCGACTTTTCCAACTATGTGATGGGCTCATCATGTTTTTTATTCCATTGAAGGCACTGAGAACTTGTTGCTCTATAATGATCTGCAATACCTAGGTCCAAATTGCAGCTGAATTCCCGACCTTATTCAACTCAAAAGATCATTTGTGCCTTTCCAATTAAAAAATCAGTTTGAGGGCCAAAGGTGTCAGTATTAATGAAAAGCAGATTCTGCATCTAAAAAAAGAGATTCATGTTCCATAAGCACTTGTTCTTTCCTGCCAAGTCAATGATCTCATTTACCTGTATTTGACTCTCCACTCCTTGGCCAGTACACATCACAGTTACACGTTCTGTGTGGGAAAATCCATCTGTTGCACATACTGCTGGTAACTCATTTGTGCACTGAGGAAGAAAAAAAAATCTTCAGTGTCCATTTTGCTGTAAATGTTATTTTTCATTCTGCATTCTGGCAGCAGACTATCTGGCAAACCAGCCCAGAGCAGCACTGCTGGCTGCTCCAGGAATAACTCTATGTGCTTGACTCAAGCCCCTTGGCATTTTACCAGTATTTCATCAGCCTACAGGGCTCCTGGAATTCAGGATTAAGGTTTTGTCAGAAATATTTGAGAAGAAGTCACACTAAAAAGAGGAAACAGAGGGAGGAATCTTAGTAACATTTACAAATACCTAAATGGTGGGCTTCAGGAGGTTGGGGCATCCCTTTTTTCTATGGCATCTAGCAACAGGATAAGGGGTGATGGGATGAAGCTGGAACACAAAAAGTTCCATTTAAACATAAGAAAAAACTATTTCACTGTGAGAGTGAGGGAGCCCTGGCACTGGCTGCCCAGGGAGAGTGTGGAATCTCCTTCTCAGGAGGTCTTCAAGACCTGCCTGGACATGTTCCTATGTGACCTGATCTAGGTGGACCTGTTTCTTCAGGTGAGTTGGACTAGATGATCTTTAAAGATCCCTTTTAACCCCTACCATTCTATGACTCTAAAACTTTGAGTCAGAACTTCCACCAGTACCAAATCCTTAGATTACAGTTGAAATCAGTGAAGGCTTTCTCTCTCCTCACTTTTTGTCAGCTTATGATATATCTACAATTCAATTCTTTTAGCTGTTCTTTTCATCTTTCATTTAGCATCTTCCCTCAAAAAAACAAATAAATGAGAAAAAAATACTACCACATTGCATCCAGGTCTGTCCCTACCTGCATAGCACCTGGGTTGGAATCCCCTGGGATCAGTACTCTAGAGCCAGTGGGATATTTTCCCCTCTGTGCCCAGGAATTCAGAGAAAAAGAAAGAACTGACTTGCAGACCAGCAGTTACTCACTGTTGTTTTTTCCACTGTAACTTGGTATGGGAGAACGTCTTTCCTCCCTGTTCTCAGTGAGGCAGCCAACCTGGAGAGAAGGGGGATGGAAAACTCAACTCCTGATTTAAAATCATTTCAGGCTGAGGTTTTGCCAGAGGAATCACAGCTGTGACATGCCCACCACTCTAACCATGGTGAATGAATCTGGCCACGAATCGTTAAGCTCCCCAAGCATCCAGCGCTCTCAGCCTGCTACTAATCATTCAGAAATCTGGCTCTCCGGACTATTTGTTGTAAGAAATTGCTCCAATTCAGAAAGATGATCTGGAAGTTTAATATTAATCAAAACAGGGCATGTACCGGCAGAGATGCAGTTTAAACATAAGTGCAAGATAAAGGAAAATAATTGCATTCACCAAATTCCACGCTGACACGAGAAAAATGCCTCACTGATGTCAAGGCAAAGCAGAGGCATTAACAAGCCACCTCTTCCCAGTGCAGTGGGGCTGAAGCACATGCAGAAAAGCAGTTTGCTGTATTTTTACCATCCAAAAGCATTGTTAACACAGCCAGAGCACAAATGGGCTGCAGCCAGCAGCTGCAAAACTGCCTGCTCCAGCGTATCTTACCTTCACAAGTGCTAGATGTGTCAGTCTGGGTTGTTAACCAGGCTGCAGTGAAAAATGGGAACTTTGAGGGCAGAATACCCGTCATCCTAAGGCAGTTGTCCAGAACAGGTTAAGGGAAACACCTTTAGGAGATAGGAATAACACCCAACCGTGAGACTAGAGGCAGAACCAGGGCAATAACAACACTGTGCTGCTCATCAGGGCTGAGATGAGTTGGGAAGCAGTGTCATTAATTTGCAGCCTGCCAGTAGCCAAGAAGCTCCATTTCTTGGAAGCCCAATGCCCATTTCCAGCCAAACCTGTTCAGCCCATCTCTAGTTAATTAAGTTCTGCTTTAAAACCAGTAGCAGTGCTGCTGGGCTCTGCAATTGTCCTTCAGTGTCAAAAAAATGATACATGTGTTAATATCCTGCACGTTTTAGGCTCCAAGAAGAAACTGACCCTGTGGAACAGTCATTAGTTGTTTTTTAATTAACTGCTTCACATTTTCCCCCCAGATCTTGCAACAACTTGCAGAAACAGGGAAGCAAAGCTGCTCAGCAATAGACAGCAGCAGTTGTGCTCATACACTAGAACAACTTTTGTTCTCAAGGATGTTTGTCATGAGGCTGTCTTCCTTTTACCAGTACCAAATCTACATCAAATGGAGTTTTTAAAACAATGTAATGAGCGTACTCACCATTAAACTCCCATCTTCATTAGTATCTCATTTAACTGCTGAATTTATATCCTCAAGCATCTTTAATTTATCGATTGTTTCTAGGAAGGCTTTTCTGCTGCGTTATTTTTCTTTCTATTTAGCATCAATTAGTGGAATGTGGGCAATGATTTGTATTTGGGTTTTGACATAGCAGGTTAGAGATGTTTAAATCATTTTACTAAGCTGCCACCTGTGATCTCATAGGCAAAATATCAAAATTGAAGTGCTGCTGAGACACAGGCACTTTTTTCTAAGGACACACAAGCACAACGAACATGAACCTCAGTCCCTGTCCCCTCTCGGAGGCTTTGGAGCTGATCAGGCAGCAACAATCCATGGATAACCAGGCCAGGCCTTGTCTCCTAAGCACCACTCTGAGCAACACACACACTATCCACACACTAAGGTCAACAATCTCTTCCCAAGATCCAGTCCAGGGCATATTCATTATGGTGTGGCGTGGGCTGTTGCATACATCTGGGAAGAAAACACTTGAAAGACCCTAGTACATTCCTGATCCACACAATTTAATGTCTATAGGCAAAATATGGAAGGGAAAAGACACACAGAGAAATTAAATATCTGTCCAGGGCCTCATCACTACCAGAAATCAATCTATTGATTCTATCAGGACAATACCTGCAGCGTGCATCCCTTCCTCAAGCTTACGATGCGGCTTTCCTTGCTGCTGCTGATGGACCCTGGCTACATCACTTCAGAAAGGCAGAGTCTCAGCAAGCAGTTTCAGACCATAGAGACAGTTCTAAAGAGTTCTACAAATGCCTACAACGCAGTAATGATCAAGATCTCATTTGGTCATAATCCCAGGAAATGGTTCAAACCAAAAATGGTAGGCAGTCAAAAACACAGCACAATGGCCCCTTTTCTCCAGGAACTAAACAGCAAAGTGAGTGAATCCCTGCAAACATGGAAGAAGGGAACATTTTGAAAGGGAGACATAAAACGGGGAAAGGTTAAGAATAATTAGGACCTAGTGACCAAGCTAATCCCCAAAACTCAAGGACTACCAGCTCCTCAGCTAACTCACTATCACTCTTCCAGCAGTGCTTTGTATGGGTCAAATCCTGACCTTACCCCAGAGCTAAGCTTACAGTGCCCCTGGCTGCACCATCTTTTTCTGTTGGACTGAGGTGAATAGCAGCATAAGCAAAAAAAAAAAAAACAGAGGTGGGGGGTGAGGGAATAAAATCCCTTGAAGAAAAACACTCTATTAAAACATCAATAACATCATCACATACACAGCTCAAACAACATCTTTCTCACTGAAGTCTATGTCCTCTCCTCTCTGACAGCAGGCTCTTTCCTCTGAGAAGGGAGGAAAAATAACAGGACATCCCCATCACTCCAAACCTACCTCATTAGACCCAGCAGGTGTTTCTAGTTTCTTCCTGACCATGAGGTTCAGAGCCTTTTGGGAAAAGAGCAAATAACTCCAGTAATGCCCTTAATTACAACCTCCTGGCAATGCCTCCTGCCAGTGCTCTCAGAGGGGAGCTGCCCTGAATGAGAAGCATCACTCTGGGTAAATATGCTGCCTGTTTAGAACAAGAGGTTACTCCAAGTCAGAATATGTGGGGGAAAAAATCAATTCAGAAATTGAGATCATTCACAAGTATCTCTTGCAAGGGCTTATAATAGGGTAGTGTTTATACTTGCTCTTGTCTGAATCAATTCTTAACCCTTGCCCTGGGAGAGGAAGACTCTGTCCAGCATAACCAGCATGACCCTCATTACTTTGGTATGATTTTGGCCCCAAGCAACTGCAGGGCTGCCAGGTTCCAGGGTACCTGGTGGTTCAGAAGCACAGGAGAGTATATATCATACAAATTCCATCTCTTGAATTGATCAGAAAAGGGCCATGAAACAGGAGAAAGCGTTCAAGGAGTTTCACACCACAAGCGTTGCCCCATGTATTCCATGTTGTATCTCAGCCATATTGTAAACGATTTATAGGATGAAGTAGCATCCACCCAAAAGAACTAGGAAGCTTCAAATATATAGCTTGACTCCAGAAAAGTAGCAAAAGAAAGCGTAAAACCACTCAGTTGCCTGATGATAACCTTACAGAGTAACCCTGCAAAGCTTGACTTGTTAACGGTACACACAAAGTATCATTCGAGGTTAGATGTGACCCCTGGGAAAAGAACATGTCAAAGTACTTCAGCAGCCTGAAATGTTTCCATTTCCAGTTCACAAATGCCAAGGAGCTGCCAGAAATCAAGAAATGCTCAGCGGGCCCTAAGGCATCAAACCAAATGCTCACCCCCTAGCAGGAGCAATACAGATTATGCTTAAAGTGAGAATGACTAGATGGAGAAGGAAAAAATACCAGAAAGTGTTTTGATGAGTTTCTATGAACTTGAAAAATCCTATCATTGGCTATAAAGTCACTGAGGAGATTGTGAATCGTGATAGTGCAGCTCTACAAGGTAATTTATCTCCCTGACCAGTACTTCGTAAACTGTCTACTGAACTGCCCTCTGTTAAAACTAAAGATATACAGACACTTGTAAACCTTATCGAGGGGAAAACAACTCAGATAATTTTACACATTTAAATGAAAACCAGGTTCTGATCTTTTCCAGGGAATGAAAATGTCAGCTCTGCTACTGGAGTCTGGTCCCCCATGGAAGGGGGGTTGTCCAGGAATAGCAAAGCTGAAAATTACTTGAAAAATGATGCATCTGGCAGCTGCTGCTATTCCCAGTTGTAGCAGGAAGATATTGATTACAGTGATAATTTTCTGAAGAACTTTACCAAGGCATGTGTCAAAAAAATGTAAATGATTTTTATTTCTGCTGCATTTCTCCAAACATCTGATTCCATAGTCATGTGTATCAGAGGAAAAGAGAAAAGGAGTTAGTATTCTTTCAGGGAAAAAAAGACTGTCTCAGTGGCAAATGTAAACTGTTCTTCAAGATCAAAGAACTCATCATTTAATTATTACTTAATTCCAAGAAGAGGAATTGAATCTTCATGATGTTACACCTAAGTAGGAGATGTGGTTTCAGCTCACGTGCAAACCAAATTGAAATCCAGGATTCAAAATCAAAGGCCTTGACATCTTCACAGCATCCTCCCAACTTGGAAGGTTAGAAACTTTCCTAGATTAGTTGGAAGAAACTTGTGGTAATATCACAAGTTCAAATGTTCTTGTGAAATTTCCATCCAATTGGGCACATCTGAAGTGGAACCAGAAAATAGTGTTGGTAACTAACCTGGAACTAGATCAATAGAAAGTGGGGCAGATCTGAAGCCTCGACTCTGAAACTCCTTGCATTTGAAAGGCATTAGGCAGCACTTTGAAATAGCTCCAAGGAGGGGAATGATAGGAAAGTAGCAGCAAAGTAGTGCCACAACCTGCTCAGAAAGGAAGCCTTGTACAAATGCAGTCAATTACACCAGAGGGGCTCAAGCCAGGGAAGGAGGTTTTTTGCTCATATATTTCATGGGGTTGTGAACAAGGACAGTTGGGGAATGCTGGGATAGTGGAGAACAATTAATTTAATCAGAGTAAGTAGTGCCATAGGATGCACAACAGTTCTTCCAGCACTGTCCTTTTCATATAAGCCCCAGTGTTACAGAAATTAATCAAGTAAGAAAAAAGGTTTCTGAGGACATCCCTTCCTCCCAGGTTGCACACACACACTGCTCTGAGGGCAAAAACTAAAAAGATGGCCCAATGGTCAGAACTTTTCCATGGATTTGGGATGTCTGGTGCAGTTCTTCACTCTCCCATACATTTTCCACTTTATGCAAGTCCTTTGGATGAGAGTATCCAGGTGCAGACCACAGATGTGTCTTTATGGGATATTTGAACAAGCACTGAGTACAGAGGAGCTCATGTCAGCCCTGGTTTCCTTTGAAAAGAGCCTGGATTCATGATGTCAGTGATAAACTACAGTAGTCCCCTGGTTCTGAATGATCAGGGGAGTGGGGACATGTATACCACAAAGGGCTGCCAACACCTGAGGAACCAGGGAACCCTGCAAATACCTGCAGATAAAGGCTCCAGAGTTAAAACCATGGGGCAATGGCAACACACGTGATGCAGATCCTGTCAGATTTTTTTTTTCCAGCTAAATCCTCCTGGGAAAATCTGACCTCAGGGTCCTATTCAGGGTCTAGTGGGATATTTTGCTCCATGCACCTCACTTTCTGCAGCTGTAAAACAGGCAAAAGTACCTGTTAAGTATGGGTGATTAATAACTAACATTTCTCAAGTCCTTGGAGGCAGATGTCAGGACCCACACACAATACAGAGCAGCTCCCTCAAAAGACATCCCTGAGAGTAATCACTACTACAAAAACTGCATTCCCCTTGTGGAGTGGCACTGAGGAAGGAGGCTGCTTCTTTAGCTTCAGCTTTTCTAAAGGTTTTACTCTGGCTTGTCTTTTTAAAAGGCTTCTCCAAGAAGGCTAAAAAGGTAGCAAATGGTGAAAAAAAACCACCCCAAACATAAAATTCTGGAGCAAAGGAAAAAATATAGTCCTTAAGCTTTGACTTGAAAAGTTTTCAAAAATGTCTTTCCAAAACAGTTTTCAGTTATCTAGCAGGTGTCATTGAATGAAACTGAGTGCTTCTTCAGCATCCTAAAGCTTTCTCCCATATCAATATTCCCACTAAACTAGATCTGAACCTGCTGCTTCTTTCAGTTCATGTTTGGCACAGAACGAATTGACCCAGCCATTCTGACATGTATCTTACATATAACATAGTGTTCAGGTTGCTGCTCTGCATTACTCTCAGGTTATGCTGTTTTACCTTCTCTCTTAGACTTTATTTATTTACCAGCTCTAGTGTATGTAATGTGCCCATCACCATGGCATCAAAGGCTATTTTTCAAAGTACACATCATTTTTAAATCCTATCAAGTGTAACAGTCCTATCGTTCTGACTGTGACTGCTGTTACACATCTCAATGACAACGGCACATTTTAAAGAAACAACAGCAAAAAAATGTCTAAGAACTTCCCAAAATACCTTGTGCAGAATGACAAGAGGTGGCAAACATGCTGGTCTGAAAGAAAAATAAATAAACCAATATTTGAATGATCCACTTGCCCTCTCCAGCTCGTGTGTTGCAAAGACCTTGTTAAGCATGAAGACGTATCTATTTCAGATTGAATTAAAGAAACAAAAGACCTGAGAAAAACTGACCCCTACAACTGAACAAACTCGGTTTTTATTCTGAGAGTCAAGTGTCCATACGAGAGCAATCAGCACACTGCAAAGGTTCAAAACAAAAGTATAACTGTCTCAACCTATCCATTTAGAAAGAAAGAAGAAAAGTGAAAGCATCACTGACTTCATGCTTTATCCTCTGACAGTATCCATCTTTCCAAATTGATTTTTGATATCCGTAGTGACCTGGAAGGGAGACACAGCGATAACTCTCAGAAAGTGGAAAACAATATTATTCCCACAAATATGAATTACTTGCCGGCAGGTTAAATCTACTGTGCAATGAATTATGTGACCCTGGAGCTCCTATAATTCTTTTGAATTTTATAGAGTCGTGAGAGGGCCTGTGAGCTTTGACAAGCACTTAACAGCCAAAATCAGTCCTGAACAACTCTCTTGGACATTTGATTTAGCCGTTGTAGGCATAACGTTGCCAGTCAATTTTGCTTTTGAAGCAAAAGATGACATTCATTCATTTCTGAAGTTATAGATTTCATTTGTTGATTTTATTGTAATTCTTTCTCACTGACATCTTTTCTGTTTTGTTATGCCACTCCACACAAATAAATATAAAAGCAGCTTGTCAGGAGTACAACGACACACACACACACACACACAGGCTCAAGCTTTATCCATAAGAAATTCTCGGTATGTATCTTCTTAACAAAGTTTGTGGCCCAGCTCTTAGAGAAAAACTGTGTCTCGGGCGTGAGTCTAAAACCAGGCCTGCTAACTGCTTTCTGACAGATCATTTTCTCTTCTGTTATCAAGAACAACACAGAGTAGATAACTCCATTTGAAAATAGAGTGGCAGGCCAAGAAGTCCTGAGGATACATTTTCACTAACTTCTTAATTCATTTCAGACTCTTGCTCTTTTCCCAAGTCAGTCTTTATCTTCAACATCCTTTTACCTGGATTTCTTATCCCAATTTCCGTTTTTTAATGGAATAATTAAAGTTCCTCCCTCCTTCCAACTGAAACCTGTGCAGAAGCTTTTGTTTCACTTCACAGGGAACAAATATAACATTTATGCTTTTTTTTTCACTTATCACTAAGAGACTGTTCCAAGTCCATTTTCTTCCTCTCTTGGCTATATTTGCTCCTTCTCATGTTCAAAATGACAGATGTATGAACATATATATCTGGAACTGTTAAAATGGCAAGCAATCGTGTGACCACTGCCACCAAGTCACTCTTAGCTCCCTTGAGGGGTTTAAAGGATTACATCCAAATACAAAGCAACAGTTTCTTTCAAGAGACTGTAGTGGTTCTCAGACTAGAACCATAACGTCTGCCACGTATTTCAAGGTCACCAAATGGACAATGAGGAAGTACTAGTTGTGTTACAGGAATAATTGCACCATCATTTTGCTTTATTTTGACTCATCTCCAGACTAGTCTTCTAGTTGACACTGGGTACCTGCCTGGGTTACCTTTACCATACCCTCTTCTCTACACTGTATTTCACTGTGTTAGAATAGTCACTGTAATAAATACAGCTTTTACACTGGTAAGGAAAATCTATTTTGCGGCTGAGATTAGGCTTTCCTTCTCTGCAATCTAAATAAATAAGAACTAAAACAGTCATAATTTTTGAGGTTACAACTTGAAGCACTTCTTATGGATCATTCCCAGATCTTATGGATCATTCCCAGATCCCAGAAACTTTTAACTAAAACGCATTCAGTTCAGACACCATTTCAGCAAGTTGTGTGTTAGCACTCAAGAAAACCTTTAATTGGTTTATTAGTCCTTTTTATTCCATTCTTACTGACATAAATTCCAATGGAGTAGAGAAAAAAAAGGAGGAAAATACAGTAGAAGTGAATTTCTCCTAGTTTTCCACGGAATATGGTTAGAGAGCAAAGGGCAAGTCCATGGGAGGTGGGTCTCAGACCATCCAGAAAGCCCAGGTTTATCACCTAGTTTCTGATGGTGAATCCATTGATTAGGGAATTCATCCTCTCTGTGCCTCTGCTGAAGGATGTGCTGTCAGCAGTTTAAGTGATGTGTCCTATGGAAATGTAATGGACAGCCCTCTACAGGGGATGCCTCCAGAGGAATTATCTTGATTAAGGAGGCTCTTGGCCTAATGATCCCCTGATTAAAGGCAGCTCATGTTCTCTTTAAATGCTCACGCTGCTGCTCCTCAGCAACTTCCTGATCTTTCAGTTGTATACTCATACTGCTTTGAGCCCATTTCTTGACCTTCCTTTTACTCCTTCCTCTTTCCATTATCCTAGAACAGCACAATATAGAACAGCCTCCTCAGTCATTTGCATTAAAGGATTTAGCAGTTTAAGGACCACAGAATGGTGTATAGAAACCTCTACACAAGTGCATATGAATCCATCATAGAAAAGAGTTGTAAAGATTCAGAGCTTTATATTGGTCCCATTCCCCATACAAAGTACTGCAGGTAGGCTGGGTTGTTGAGTAAAATACCATGTTGCAAGTACCTAAACCCCAAGAATTCTGCAGAGGCCCAAACTGCATCCTCAAAACCCTTATATCACAACAAATTTTGTTCCTCCTTCAAGTGTCATGGCACAACACAATACAGTGTGAATAATCATTGAAGTTTTAACACATTTCATATTAATCTGTCTCTCTCCTCATTACATTAATCATATCTCATGCAAATAAAGGCTCATTCAGTTCATGGGACATTCAAAATCTTGTAAACCACAAAAGAGGATATTTTGTTGGAAATATTACACTTAAAACTATGTACACTGGAGTGTATGTAGAACAGGCCTTTTCATTTCTCTGGAGAATGGACAAATATATGGATATAATCCTCTTTTCCACAATATCTGAGTGTCATAAGGGTTTGTACCCTCATGCCACTCCACTGTTCAGGGGAATCTAAGTTTCAGGCCATGTGCAGTGACTAGCCCACCGATCATGGAATTGTAGACTCATAAGAGTTTGAGTTGGAAGGGACCTTTAAAGGTCATCTGGTCCAACCCCACTGCAATGAGCAGGGACATCTTCAACTAGATCGGTTTCCTCAGAGCTCCATTCAACCTGACCTTGAATGTTTCCAGGTATAGGGCATCTATCAGCTCTCTGGGAAACCAGTGCTAGTGTCTCATCATACTCATAAAAAAAAAATCTTCCTTATATCTACTCTGAATCCAGCTTATTTTGGTTTAGAATCATTACTTTTGTCCTATCACAACAGACTCTACTAAAAAGTCTGTCCCCATCTTTCTTGCAAACCCTCTTTAGGAATGTTGCTGTAAGGTCTCCCTCGAGCCTTTTCTTCTTCAGGCTGAACAGCCCTGACTCTCTCAGTCCATCTCCCTGCAGAGGTGCTCCAGCCCTCTGATCACCTTCATGGACTCCTCTGGACTCTCTCCAATAGCTCTGTGTCCTTGTTCTGTTGGATCACCAGTGTTTGATTCAGCACTGCAGTTAGAGTCCCGCCAGAACAGAGCAGAAGGGCAGAATCCCCTCGCTTGACCTGCTGGCCACACTGCTTTGGATGCAGCCCAGGATACAGTTGGCCTTCTGGGCTGTGCACATAAATATGTAAGAGCAGATGACAAGTCCAGATTCTAGTGGCAGCAAGCTTCTCCAGGCTCTGTGGTGGAACTCATCACCTACCAACCATTACCCATTGCAAAGTCTGTGGAGAGCACACAGAGAAGAGGGAATCTGCACAGAGATATCCAATGGGCTTCTGAAGATAAAAGGACACAGATCCCCAAAAGTTCAGGCTACTTATGAAGGACATCCAAGGAGCACATGTTGTAGCTCAAGTTTTAGGAATCACCTTGGATTCTGAACTGAATATAGCTCAAGAAAAAAATCTCCCTTGCAATAGTTAGAGAGGAAACAACACAAATGTCATTTAATTTACATGACAAAGTGCTGCCATTATTTCAGTATGACAGAATGCCACTAAGGGCAATTTCTGAAAATTATTTAAACAATGTAATGAGTTAAATGTCAGCATTAGCTAATTATGTTTATGCTAATTGTTAATTAGCCTCATAATGGAGACAGTCTTAATTAACAATAGTTATGTGTGTGTATATGTGTGTGTGAAAGAGTGTGTGCTGAGAGCGAGAGGCTGCAAAAAGAATGTTGTAAGTAATTTAATTTCCTGTAATCACGAGTATTTCATTTCAGACATTAACGAGAAATTTTCAATATACTTTAGAAAAGATGTGATTAACTCACAATGTATGTGTGAGCAATCCTTTCTATATAACATCTGTTCTGTCACAATAATAGCATCTTCTTTTTTGGGTTGTTGGTGGGTTTTTTTTTAACTGTGAACTGTAGAAAGCTGGTTCTGTCTCTGTTGCTGCAGTTTTCTTCCATGACAGCCAAAAGCATACACTTTGGAAATATAGGCAAGGTTATGACAGAGAGGTCAGCATAACTGAAAATCAGGTTAAAGAAGATCAATAATTCCCAAAATAGCTGGAAATTCTTGTTATATTTGTCAGAGGAAAAGTCATTAACAGAGGACTCCAGATGAGGCCTCACCCTGGCAGAGTAGAGGGGGAGAAGAACCTCCCTTGACCTGCTGGGCACAGTCTTCTTGATGCATCCCAGGATGCCATTGGCCTTCTTGGCCACGAGGGCACATTGCTGGCTCAGCATTGCTGGTCCTTTTATAACATCAAAACTCCTACGATGTGGTCTCTTCTAACAGCAGTGGCCTAAATTTAAAAAGCAGTCACGTTTTTGGTGAGGCCTTTTTAACCATCATGTGACAAGGGACTAAACCACACTGCTATGCTACTACTGTTTTCCTGGGCTTAGAGCATACACTGGTAAAGTATTTAAATGCAGATTTAGGCTTAAAGCAGATACTTCAGCCTACTTGTAGCCAGCAAAGCAATTTGGAACATTTAAAGGCCTTGCTGAGCTCAGACTTTCATCCTCAAGTTCTTACTCCAGTTTCATCTGGGGAAGATCATGTCAAAGTCTTCAAGAACTTAGGCCACTTAGACTGGCTCCAAAATACCTAAAAGAGGTCTTCAAAGAGAAATGTATCTAGAGAAACTGGAAATATCTCTTCTGAAGTTTCATAGTCCCTTGTGGAAGCAGCTCTCCACCCCCACGCCAGTTCTGCCTGGGCTTCAGTGGGACTTTCACTCAGTGTGGCTTGAAAGACCTTACAAGAGAAAACTGTCACATTGAAGACACTTTGATTTCTACAACCACACACATACAGACACAAGCATAGTGTGATGCGTGGTACAACAGGCTGCTCCAGAGCCCATACAGTCAGTCATAGAACCATAGCACAGAGCAGGCTGGAAGAGATCTTGAAAGATCATGTGGTCCAAGTCCAATCTTTCATGGGGAAGGGAGCCTAGATCCCCTGCTGTCATTTGGGATTGGTGTGAATTATAGACTTGCTAGTACTTATGAGGAAGACATCAAAATTATGGAATGAGATTCTTCATAGAGTTTCATGGTGGAAGGATGAGAGAAAACAGACACAAACTGTAACAAGACAGGCTGGAAACAAGAATGAGTTTTTTCACAGGGACAATCAAGCAAGGGAACAGTTACCCAGGGAGGTTGTGCAGACTCTGTCCTTGGAAGTTTTCAAAGTAAGACTGGATAAAGCTGTGAGCAACCTGGTCTGACATCAGATATGACCTTGTTTTGAGCAGGAGGTTGGACTAGAGGTCTCCTCATGTCTTTTCTAACCTGAATTATCCTGTAATCCTATAAGCCTTCATTTTGGATGCACAGTTCTAGTCCACAGGCCAGAGTGCCCACTACTGTCCTCAAACTTGACAGTTTATAGATACAACCAGTAGTTCAGTGGCTTGCCAAAAACTAACAGTGGGCTATTAATGGCATTCCAGGTCTTCAGAGGTGGGAAAGCCTCTAGTACCTACAGCTACTAGTACCTACAGCTACTCTTGCTGTGTACTGCAAGCTCATGTTTTTGACCAGCCTTGTGAAGTCAGCAGCTCTTGGCTCCTGTATCATTTCTCAAAAGGAGAGTTAAAACCCTTTCTGAACTCTTTTGTAGCTTCTCTGGACAAAATTATTCTCACACAGCCATGAAGCACGAGTTGAGGTAAGAGTCCCTGGAACAACTACACCACTCAAAGTGCCTGTGGAGCTGTGGCAAGCTTGTAAAGGCAAGATCATCTACACAGATGGTCTACCACTACAGTCATGGCTCTCTGTGCTCCTCTTCAGCTTCCCTACATCCAGCCTGAAGAAGTCTTGTAGAATTTGGCCTTGAGGAGTTCAAAAAGATATAGTTACAAATGCATGACATAAATCCGCAGGGAACAAAAAATACTACCCAACATTCTGCTTTGATGCCTTTATTCTGTAAATGAGAACACGAGTAGATCCTGCACTTTCAATAGGCTTAATTAGTATCTGAAAAAACATACTGTTGCCTTAGAAATACAGATCTTCAATTCTGCCATATTTATGCAATAACAAGTAAAAATGCAAATGATTGGATACAGAAGCCTGCAAAATTACCTTGTTAGTTAGTTGTATATAAAATAAAAGCAGCTTTCAGTCTCCGAAACATCAGCTTATAATTACAGTCATAAAAATAAAGGACAAACATAAATTAATTCTATAATGGTTAAATAAAAGAAAAAAGGCTTCTCTTTCACAGTCGTTTTTTTTATTTGTTAACCTTTACTCAAATGGTGAAAGCTACAAGTTTGTACACAAGCTTTTTGAATAGAAAACCCTCGACCTGACTCATTGCACGGAAGTCAATGAGAAAATTCTCCATTTCTGAGATGAAGCTGAAAGGTGGGAAGTGAAGGTGGTGCCTGTGTATTATTAACTGGTTAACACACACTGGGAGTCTCACATTCTCCACGGCATTTCCAGCTACATGGTACAAAGAAGGAGGCACACATGCGACCGAAACGGGTGTGCTGATGGGTAACTGGGGAGCTCAGTTCAACTCCTCCCTCACTTGCTGATCTGCTCTGAAATTAGAGCTGTTATGGAGCAAAGTGTGGAAGATAACATTTATCTTTATTCAGACTGGGAAAAAGCTTGAAGAGTTAGAATTCTCACTGGAAAGTAAACAAACAAACAAACAAAAACCTGTGAGATAAACAAGTCCTTTGTTTCAAAGTGAACATTTTATTGTATTCCCTCTGATTTTATTTTATATAAGACAATATCAACTTTTCAAAATGAAAAATCAGTTTAAAAGCAAATTTACAGATTAAAAGTTTTGTGCAGGGATGGTACATTTCACCATTGCCAAGACATGAGTATCAGGAGATAACTCATGTTGATACTGTTCTGTTCTGAGCAGTTCACTGGCAGTCAGCAGCCTCCATCAACAGAAAAATGGATGTTTCCCTTACCTGCACTATATTTACCCTTCAACACAACCATTAGCCTAAGGATTAGTCTATTCCCAAGTGAAAACCATGGTACTCAGCTGTTTTTTTAAGCTTCACTTATAAGGCCTTCTGCAGTTCTTGAGCAGAAGAAACTCTTTGAGGCTAAATCTAAAGGCATCTAGTTAATTTGTGGATAACTAACTCCCTCTGATACTCAGATACTTCAACATAGTTAAGAACTGGAACCTTGGTGGATTCATTGTAGAAGTTTTTCCTGTGTTAGGACTGAACACCACGCTGCCTATTCAGATAACCAATTTATTCTAGTAATGTTCCACTATTCTGATTTCTGACCCTTTGGGATCTGGCCCTTAACTTTGTAGAGAACTTGAGATGCTTGGGTAAGGGATGTTATTTCAGTTTCAATTCTTGTTGTTTAAAATATGTCATGACTACACAGCCTGTAGAGTATAAACTAAACCTAATTCTAAATAACAAGGAAATAAGTACACTTAGTCTCTCTGTGTCTGTCCTGTGTCTGGATGTGTGCATGTGAAAGAATGTGATACACGTCTGGATTGTCCTCTTTTGGCAGTGGCCATGCTGGGGAACAGATAACCAGGACATGCTCTGTTCCATGAATTTCATCATTGAGCAAATGCAATGTTCCCATCCAATCCTGCAAGGCTGCAATTACAGGCTCC
Source organism: Colius striatus (assembly GCF_028858725.1). Classification (NCBI taxonomy): domain Eukaryota; kingdom Metazoa; phylum Chordata; class Aves; order Coliiformes; family Coliidae; genus Colius; species Colius striatus. The sequence goes on from NC_084761.1 coordinate 92,515,836, forward strand.
AGAACCTCATCTCCATGCTGCTACAGAGCAAGAGAGAAGAAATGAGGTTACATCTACAGGAGTCATGTCTGGACTTCAAGATGAAAAGTAGCTTTGTAAGCAAGTGTAAGTTGAGTGCCTGACTTTCACTGTAGAGGAGACACAGGATCTGGCTTCAAGGTTGGATCTCAGGGCTAGCAGTGATCTATACCACTCTCTACCAAAGGCAAAATCTGCCCTGACCATACAGCTCATGTATTCACAGTCCAAGTAGTTCTCATTTGAGCCAAAGGATTAAGGTAGGACATAGACAAATGCAGCAAAAAAAGACCAAATCAGGAAATAAAAACAGTATAATAATACAGCACTTGTATCCAACTATTCTTTATTTATCCAGGAGAGCAATGAGTTGCTGCTCTGGGATTTGAAAGAGCTGTTTAATGCTAGGCAGCTTTATTGTAGCTGGCAGGAAACCACCTTGATTGGGAAGGCCAATGAACTTGTGGGACTTGTGGACTTGGTGCCCAGTGGACCCAGTGGGTTTGGAGCTAAGAATAGACTGGTCCAAATGGCTCTTTGTTGATGAGCCCTTGGACTCAGGCAGAAGTTTTGAAGAAGCCCATCATGCACCAAGCGCAAGGGAGCTGTATGTGAGGCAGTAGTGTAACACGTGGAGCCTTGCATACTCTATACCTGTGAGGCCACTCCAGGGGGTGAGGAAATTCATGAGAGCACACCCTGGAATGCAGGGTAGAATCACAGAATCATAAAATCATGGAATGATTGGGGTTGGAAGGGACCTCTAGAGACCATCTAGCCCAATCCCCTTCTAAAGCAGGTTCCCCTTGATCAGGGAGCACAGGAATGCATCCAAGTGGGTTTGGAAACCTCCAGAGAAGGAGACTCCACAACCCCCTTGGGCAGTCTGCACCAGGGCTCCCTGACCCTTGCAGGAAATAAGTTTTTCCTTATGTTTAAGTGGAACTTTTTGTGTTCCAGATTATGTCCATTACCCTTAGTCTTGTCACAGGACACTACAGAAAACAGTGTAACTCCGTCCTCTTGACATCCACACTTTTGGTACTTATAAGAGTTGATGAGGTCTCCCCTCAGCCTTCTCTTCTCCAGGCTAAACAGCCCCAGCTCCCACAGCCTTTTTTCATCAGAGGATGTTCCAGTTCCCTCAGCATCTTGGTAGCTTTCTGCTGGTCTCTCTCCAGCAGTTCTCTGTCCCTCTTGAGCTGAGGAGCCCACAACTGGACACAGTACTCCAGTTGAGCCCTTACCAGGGCAAAGCAGAGGAGAAGAACCTTCTTCAACCTGCTGGCCACACTCTTCTTAATACACTCCAGAAAGCCATAGGCACTGAACATCTTTCCTTCCCTTCTGTGGTGCATTCTTCCAGCACAGACCTGGGCACTATGGACAGCCCAGGAAGTCAGCTTCAAGGACAGGAGAATTGCAGCTGAAATGTTCACATTGAGACAAGGACAGATCCAGGACACAAGTCTGTATGACAGGACCCAAGTCCCTGTCACATGTCACCCAAGCATGACCCACTGACCACAGTCTATTGAGATTATGGAAAAGCAAATCCTGGGCCCAAGCTACAGCACTAAATAACCTCAGAATTCTCCTTTTCCAACCCAAGGCCATGCCTGAGCATCAATTTGTGTGCAACTAAATAGTAGTAGATGATGCTGGACAACTGAGGCACATCACTGTTTACTCAAGGGTGCAATCACATGTGCTGTGGGTGCTGCTGGGAAGTTCAGCATTCATTGCTCCAGGTCAGGGCTGCCTGTAGAGCACACGTGCCATCCCATTGCTCCTGAGGGAAAATAGCAGCCTTTTCTATTCCAACATAAAGATTTAGTCACAACTCAGGGTACCTGGGGCAGGTAGGAGAAATTGGTCTTAATTAGCTAAACATAGTACATGTGCTATTGGTCCACATTTATGTGGTTAAGGGAACATATGTCCAAGGAAACGATTTTGTTGTCGCTTCCTCCGTATGTTAGTTTCTAAACAAGTGGGTTATTGTTTTATTAAGGCAGCGAATTCCCTGATTGATGGCCGCATTCGCAGGATGACCTTGTCATTGTTTTCTCAAGTACTTGTAATTGTTACAGTGGAGAACATTGGGCTTTAATTATCTGCGCTAAAAACTCATACAGCCTGGTTACACTCTGCTGATTGTATTGGATACACAGCGATATTTATTTGCCAAAGAGGGAAAAATGGCAAAGGCAAGTCAGTCTAAGGACTCTCACAAGAGAAAGTAATGGTGGATATTACAGGTTCCTAAAATACTGTAATAGCATATAGTAATTCAAGCAAGCCTGGTAATCAGTTGACGCTCGGGTTCAGTACGGATTACCTGCTATTACATCAGGCGGTCCCTCAGTCTTGAGAAAATATCTGTTAAGGTATAAACATTTAAGTGAAAGAGGCATAGAATGTAAATACTATGGACTGGCAAGAGGTGCGTGCTGCACAAACATTACGACTTCTTCCTCTTATTTGAATATAACGTATTCATTTCACACAGCCAGCCGGTGGTTAGCATTACAATGTTTCAATTGCCATGCAGACTCATTATAAATAATTTCATTCAAATAGTCTTTCTACAAAGTTCAGTCCCCACGAGGCTTTCCCAGCAGCAGCCTGAGCCCAAACTTCTGAACTAAATTCTGCCAGCAGCTACAGTGAGGGCAAGGCAAAGAGCAGGGCTCAAATCCAGGTTCAAAGACACCAGGAACTTAAAATCATACATGAGGAACATCATATTGTCACAGAAAGGTTTTGACAAGAATTCGTGTGTGTGTATATGTGTATGTGTGTATGTGTGTGTGTATTACAGAGATATGTTCCTATGCAACCTTATCTAGGTGACCCTGCTTCTGCAGGGGGGTTGGACTAGATGATCTCTAAAGGTCCCTTCCAACCCCTACCATTCTATGATTCTATGATTCTGTGATTCTATGATTCTATGATTCTGTCATCTATGCCATGACAGGTCCCTTATTATTATAACAACACTAAAGCCTTAAGGTTTCTGTTGTCAACTGACTATAGAAAATAGTTACATAGTACACAGAAACAATAATGCTATATGAAATATGTCATGGAAGTAGAGCTATGAAGTATATTTCCCACCTGGATATAAGAACAGGTCATTTGGAATGCAAACAGCTTGTGCATTCAGGACCTCCTGTCCTGAATGCAAAATGTCCAGTATACACATTTTTAGCACACTGTATTGGTTCAGATACAGTCAGCAGAAGTGTGAGTAAATGAGATGATGATACCAACAGGCCATTTTCTGGGAAACGTCCTCATCTATAGCATCTTCTCCCTTGCCTTGGACTAAAATACCTTGGTGTGTTTATCCTCAAGAAATGGTATTCTACCCATCTACTTTCATTGGCTTTGGAAGGAGAAGTTGGAAGGATTACTTCTCTGTAGGATAGTCAGGAAGTTGTACTGTGTAAGATGTGGTTAATAAGTAGAGCTGAAGGAAAACTGTCAGATGTCAAAGACTCGTTTAAGGAAGAAGAACAAAACTTGAGCCACTGGCTGGATGTGAAGCCAAAGAAACTTCAGTTAGAAATAAGGCTGTCTTCTCCTCCTCCAGTGAAGGATTGGCAATCCTTTGAAGGAGCTGCTACCTGAAGGCAGAACTCGGATGCCATCCCCAGAGACAGGATTTAATCAAGTTCTAAATTCTGTCGTTTGTTCAGAGACCATTTTTCCCCAGAAAGTGGAAGGCAGGAGACTAAAAAGAAGGTGATCTAATAACTGTATCTTGCTTTCATGACTTTGAACTAATAAAAGGATGAATTTCTTAACACTACCTGGCTGTGGCTGAAAGCTGGCTACTATCTTTTAGCAAACCTGTATTTGTAACACCAGAACATAGCTTTTTTCCATATAAAGTAATATAATCCATAAATCCAAAGAAATATAATAGGTAGGACCAACTGAGAAACCCAGAGCTAGCCATTATTATCATTGTGATTATTGAACTGGGGGTGGAAGGGAGGAAATAGTTCCACACAGAGATATCGAGTATGTGAAGGTACAAAGTATGTTAAAAAATACACTAGTTCACATTCAGTCTCTGAAGAAGCTACAGTAAAACCTATCTCATGAAGGTGAGTGTATGCATAAAGAGATAAATGCTGCATGTGCACATTTCGTCCTTCATGCCTCATTATAAGTGCAGTTTCTAACATAATGGTACTGATGCCACTGCTTGCCATAGCTTTGAAGTCCAGTTTTTCCATATTCTGCCACTTTTCCTCACAGTCAGCAGTGCTTTGCTCCATAAGCAGCCAATCTGATTTCACAGAGAGAAAGAAGAGTGGTCTCACCTGGTGTTATTTAAAATGCAGAGAGATAGTACAGGCTGATTTAATGGTAAGTGCTACAAAGATGTTATATGTGAGCGCAAAATTTGCACCATACTTTGGAGGAATGTGACTCCTGTTTGAATATCATTAAGTTCTTTTCTATCCTAATTCTTGCATGCCTTCTACCACCAGAAGGCCTTTTCCAAACTCCTCTCCGAAATCCACGTACTACATAAAATCTTGTTATTGTTTGTAGTGTAAATATCATCTTTATTATAAACAAAATATTTTACAAGCCTATTTCAAAGTTACTTTGGTCCTTAATTAATCCAGTTAAACTTTCATATATCTACTAGGATAGACTTATGAGCCATTGTTTCAGCATTGCAGTGCAGAGAGAAATGTTTGACATTCAAAAACACTGATGCAAAGTGACTCTGTACCTAATTCATTGCAGTTCACAAAACACATATTCAACAGTGAGAAGTGATTTGGGAATAATTTCACTTGTTGTTAAGTTTAACATAATGTGGCAGTATTAAATAAAGCACATATGTTGAAGCCAATTCTTTTCATTTTAATTGTTTCAGTCAAACTGAGAATGTGTTACAGTGTGAACTGAGCAAAGCCACAGCAAGATAATTGTGCCAAATGCTGACCAGGGGCCCACAGAATGATGCTGCTTTCACTTTGCACACCTACCTACTGCATGCCTGCCACCTCCAACTCTGGAATGGTAAGAAAAGCTGAAAGTTATTTAAAATGAAGAATGGACATAGTCATTGCCAGTGTACACACTTTGGAGTGGTCTGTATTTTTCTACTAATGTGACAGACACTTAAATGAAAGAAGTGAATTCACAGCTACAATAAAACAGTGGCCAAGTCTCCCTTACCCTTATTTTATTTCTAGCCACAGTAATAAAATGCCTGTTTATTGAGCTTTTCTTCACTTTCTTTCCTCTCTGTTTCACAAACAAATATGTGGGTTTTTCTGAGAAAGTAAAATAACTTATTGTGTTGAATTCTTTTTCCTATGTTTCCACCACAAATTATGGCAAGATTTTATATAATAACTGGTGCTGATAACATTTGCTGCTTTGAGAAATGCTTGGATTCACTCAAAGAGCTGAGGTTTTACTCAAGCATTAAGGAAAAAACACCTAAGGATGAAAAGCAAAGCTGTGGAAACGCCATAATCACTGAGCACGTGGTTATGATGATGAGGCTATGCTAGTTAGATTAAAATACCCATGAAATCTAAAACACTAACAAAATAACTACTGTGTGCCTATGCGTGGGATATGGGTTTTCCAATATTTCTGCACCCTTGTGACACCATGTAAACAGTTTCAAATAAAAGACCAGTATATCTAGGTGAGCCTGCTTCTGCAGAGGGATTGGACTAGGTGATCTCTAAAGGTCCCTTCCAACCCCTACCATTGTATGATTCTGTGTGGATACAAAGTATACTTGTGCACATACAGTTCCCTGAGTGCTGCCAGAATTTGCATGTCATAGAATCACACAGAATCATAGAATCTCAAGGGTTGGAAGGGACCTCGAAAGCTCATCCCATCCAACTCCCCTGCCAGAGCAGCACCACCTAGAGTAGATCACACAGGAGCTTGTCCAGGTAGATTTTGAATGTCCTCAGAGAAGGAGGCTCCACAACCCATCTGGGCAGCCTGTTACAGTGCTCCCTCACCTGAACAGGAAAGAAATTCTTCCTTCGATTTCTTTGGATCTTCTTATGTTCCAGCTTATACCCATTGCTCCTTGTCCTATCATTGGACATCATTGAGAACAGCCTGGCTCCATCCTCCTGACACCCATCCTTTACATATTTGTAAACATCACTGAGCACCCACAGCTCCCTCTGAAGTCAGCATTGGAAACAGGTGATCAACACTTTGCCTTGAAAGTCATTCCAGAGCAGTCAGTGCTCCTCAGAGCTTGCAGTCACTGCAAACAAGCAGCCCCTCAGTACAGCTGCCAAGGACAAGTCAGACAAGATGAGCATTGGAGGAGTCAGATCTCTGCCATTTGCAGAGTCATTTGCAGGATCCTTAGATCTCTGTGTACATTACTCACTTGGACCTCACAGCCACGTTAAGCCTGGCATACCCTGACACTGGACAAAATGTTGTTGTGCTTCTCTCTCACACATGAGTTCTCACTAACCCAACTAAGTTCTTGTATGGAGCAGCCTTTTAAAAGTTGACCCATTTCCACAACAATCCTCTTCATTTTATCCTTCTGCAAAAAGTGTCACCTCAGATATTTGTTTCAATAAAGCTATTGATTTCTTATCTTCACCACTTTTGCTACAGTATTTTAGGTCAACAGGTCATGTGGCCCTGCCTCATCCAATAGCTGTCTGGTCAATACCTTAAAAAAACTCATTATTGACTGCTGGAAGAAGGATCATGAAAAGAAATGGACCTTACATCAGTCATATGGATTGGGTTTGGCAACCCAAGGGGGTACAAAGTGAACCTATACTGATAACTGGGTCAGTCTAATAAAGATACATGTGCCATCAGCTTTAAAGCAATTGATTCTCTTAAAAATGAAATGAAGATGTGACTGAAACACTCTTTGAGACCAAGACAATGTCCACCAACACAAAGATTCCCCTCAGTTTCAATGAGGCTTAGAATCAGGGTGTAGGAGTCCATTGATGGATTAGTCAAGAGGCAGATGCATCTGATATGAACCCATCATCTCGATATTGCAGTTTGGAAGTAAAAGCACGTTTCAGACAGAAAGAAAATGCCAGAATCACCAATTTCAGCAAAGCTTCTGTCCTTTGCTCACTCTCCCAAAACATTTGGGAAATGGTTATGTGTGTTTCTGTCTAAACAGCAAAGTTGTAATCAAGACCACAAACTGCTTTCTCTGCCTGAGAAGGCAGAGGTAATGGTGCTTGTTGTCATCTGCACAATTTTCCTTGGATCCTAAGGCATCCAAGACAGGTGGGATGAAAGACACCATGGAAACACTTTCTCCTGTGCAGTAATTAAGGCACCAGCCCACACAACCAATGCAGAGTTGACAATTAACTTTTGAACAACAGAATTAAAAGATGAATCTTGTAGTTTGGGGGTTCTTTCACATCTTCATCTATGTGTTATAACTATTTTGATCTATTTTTCAAGCAAAGTTTATAGTCAGAAACAACAGCTAGAATCTGGCAAGTGGGAGTTTTGTTCCCAGTTCTTGTTGCCTGTATCTGTGGTCATTTCAAGAGCCAGAAAAAGGGAGCCACAACATTTATGAGAAAGAACCATTGTTACAAACTTATGGATCTATTTATGACTTTTTCTCCTTCAATTTATTATACGCTTATCAAAGCAACTATATATATATATATATATATATTATATATATAGTCCCATCATCCAGTGATAAAAACACATGAGTAAATTCTGCTTTCTGTGAACAGATGTTAAGCTTGAGCAAAGGCTCCAGGTTTGACACACAGCTCTGCTTGGCAGACAATGGTATCATTTACAGAATGATACTATTTTCAAAGCAAAGTCCAGTACACTTAGTTATAAATAGCTGAGGGTGTAGTTTTGTTTGTTATTTATTTAACTGCAATTGCTATGCTTGTTTCTAATGTGTTGGGTATTGATAATTTGCTAGAAAGGACAACAAATATTATCCTTTTAGACCACAAATATTATCCTTTTAACTACCCTTTTTTATAGACAAGGACAGGATAGGATTCTTTGCTGCTCTGGACTTTGAGCTCAGTTACTTCTATGTCTTAGCTGCAAATCTTTTGCCAGCTTTCAAATAAGCTTCACAAACTGATGTCCCACTGATATCAAAAGTGTGTTCTTCCAATGTCACAGTATGATCAGCCCTTGACTTATCTTGGTTTGTGATATTTTCCTTCATGTCTAAGATTCCTGGCTGATGGAGTTCACCGCCCTTCCGTACTGGCCATGCACTTATCCAGGTGCCGGCTGCCCCATAGGTTTTGCTGCAAATACACTTGGATGTGTTTCAGCAATAAATTAATCTACTGTATAAATATATCAATTGTTAATTTAAATAATTCTGAAGTTATAAACCAATGTGATTCAGAACCCAAGGCACTTGTCTGAGAGTTCAGGTCCAAATTTTCATGTTGAGTATATAGCTAAAATGGGAGTCCTAACTTGGACTTGGCTTTCAAATGCTTAAACTAAGAGACCTTTCTCCCTAGCACTGAGGCACACAGCTTTTCTTGTGCTTCTTGCCCAATGCAGTTCTTTGCATCCATTCTAAGTACACAGAAAATGGTTGCAAAATGCTGCAGTATACCCACTTGGTTTGGCTATAAATGGGAGGACATGTTTTCAATCTGCATTCAGGTAGCCTTCTCTCCAGTCTGGAACTGAATAGTGAATTACCACGTTTCAGCTGGGTCCATAGCATTAAGAAGAGCAACTGCATACCAGGCATGTCTTAAAACACTTCAGGTTGGTTACAAAAGCTCATTGGGCAATGCCTACCATACACTTACTTCAATATGCAGGAGTACTGATAAGACTGGGATTTCAAGTATCAACAAGATTTTGCAACAAAGCATCAGAAGTTTTGCATTAGATCCCTTCCTGGTGTAAATCAGCTGATAGAGCTAGTCTGATTTGCACCAGCTGCAGACCTGCCCCTTTGGTTTAATTCTTTAGATTAGATCTAAAATGATAATATTTTTATTTTCAGTGTCCCACATCTCTAATACCTTCATTTCTAAATGCTTCAGTTATTAAAAAAGGAAATCATGATAGAGAAGAAATACTTACTCA